>NW_024464702.1:251202-458027 GCF_000004515.6 Glycine max
TTCGTAGAAAACAAAAAAAGGTACATCAACCTTACAATTCCACCATTTGTGTTTCTTCCCCCCTTCCAATCCTACATTGGATCTCATGACAACCTTGAGACATCTTACATGACATTCGCACCATGTTTCAGAATATAATGCTTCAGCTGTATTCAAATCTCAAAAACATAACTTGTGGATTACCTCTTTGTAAACATCAATTGGAAGAGGCAATCTAAGATATGCAATCCATTCTTTAGTAAATTTTAGCTTCATCTTTTTGGAAACTTTGGCTGCTGACAATACCTACACATGTAAAATGAAAATTAAGTAGATAGTAAAAAAAAGAAAAACTACACAAACAATTACAAGAGTTTTTAAATGAGAAGGGCCTTCAGTATATAAATTCATTAAAATGAAGATAAGAAAACTACTAGGGAATTGGAGGGCAAGAGTTCCTTAATAATGAAAAAACAAAAATGGAGAGTAATATTTAACTTAATAATTCAGTAACTTAATAAACGTAAAAAGGGGCTATGCACTAAGTGGTAATCCACAAGTACCAAGTAACTTAATAATTCAGTAACTTAATAAACTCTTTTTTAGACTTATAAATGTAAAATAACTGCACCAAGTAACTTAATAATTCAGTAAACCAACTAAACTCCATAACCAACATGAGCTATGCACTAAACATTCATGGACATAAAACCGTGTCAGTGAAACAAGGAGTAACATATTCATCCTCATAACACTTACTGCATAAATTCAGCCTTTCCAAAAATGTGGCTAATAGTAAAAAAAAAAAATCAGTATATGCCATAAACCGTGATAATACCAAAGATTCCATATAATTACTAGAATAGCCATTTGAAGATCCCTAGTCAGGATACTTCGAATTCGAAGTGGAAAATCTCACATTTTCCAGATCAGCTCGTGGCTTTCTCCAAAACCCTTCCATCTCACTTCTCTCTCATTCGGCCAATTAGAGAACTTGGGAGGTTCCTCCTGTTCTCTTCCTATTGTTTTACCCAGTTCATCTTTATTCCTGCCGACATCAACATCATCGTCAATTACCCATTTCTCACCAGTATCCTCTGGTTGGTTCTGAAACACCTCGCCATGTTATCTACTTTAGCATCAACATCTAAAGCGTCACTGCGATCAACTAAGCCTTTCTCCAAAGAACTTTCTGATTTACCAGAATCTCCTCCAAGTCCAACCTTCCCCTCATCCGACAAGCTACCACTCACATAACCTTTATGCTTTGCTGCAAATTAAAAGCAAATGGAGACTAAAACTAGAAACTAAAACAATGCAACAAGATCAAGAGAAGAAAAGAGGGTACCTAGAAGAACGGCACTACAGCCACCACATTGATAGACAGAGTAATCAACGAGTTCAAGAAGAAGATTTTGACACTTTGGGCAACGCACCAATCACAACTTGTTGGCTGAGTCCGACATGAAGAAACATTCGTTTGAAGGGAAAGGAGAGGGAGCGGCGGAGGCAGAGGCGAAGGAGGAAGGGAGCTTGGGGGGGAGAGGGAGGAAGAAGGAGAGGAGTGACGAGGGGAAGAAGGGGAAACGAAGGTGAAGGTGAGGAGAAGAGGCAGATTGTTGATATGCGAGGTGGAAGAGAGAAGTTGAGGTGCGGCATCAAGCTAGGGTTAGTATTATAAAAGAAAGAATAGGAAGGCGGTTCTGTTTTGAAACCCGTCGTCGTTCAAATTTTAAATGATTACAAAAATGTCATCCTATCACATTCTAAGACAGTCTTTCATAACCGCTTTAAAATATACATCATAAAAACAAAATATAATGATTTTAATTACAAAAATGCCACCGCATCACATTCTAAGACGGTTTTCTTATAACCGCCTTAGAATGTGCGTCGTAAAAAACAAGTTTTTTAGTAGTGGAGGCAGCAGTGTCAACCAAATAATCAAAAACCTGCTAGATATACAGCACATTCATCTACCAATAAAACTTACAAGTATTCCCATCTATTAGAAAAATCAATTCTAACCTTGTATTCAGACTGCGCTACTTTGGCAATAACTCTTGTTGGATCCGTTGAAGCTCCTTTAGCTCGTAAGAAATCAAGGACCTTAACATTTGTGAGTGCACCAGCATTGCCCTCTAAGCTGTGACAAAGCTATTAAACATCAATCATATGCCAATATAAAAGAGAAAGGTTCAATTGAAATTAGTGTATTAATTTTGAAAACAAACAAAAATGGTAGAAACATACATTTTCATCTGTAAGACACCAGAGTGAGAGAAAAGCCAGTTACAAAACAAGAGAGTGTCTCCTTTGCTTCTGCAATAAAGCCAGCCCAGTACACAAACAGACAATTACATAATGAAATTCCCAGTTTTCACAAAATAGAACAAATCACACTGCTAATACTGCTTAAACACACATAATTGGGTTGGGGTGGACATCAAAAGCATAAAAAATTGAGTTGGGTGTGTTTTCCCCTACAAAGAAAAATAGCAATGTCAAAAAATTAGATCAATACATTTAATTTGAGCAACCAAACAAGAATAAAATAGTGAAGACAAAAACTAGTTGTGAAGCTTCTGGCGGTTTGAATTGTGAGTCCAAAGAATCTTCTGGTTTAGCCTTGGAAAAACTGGAATCAGCAATAGGCTTTGCATTGTTAGGCTGAGTTAATCTAGCCACTGCCTTCATTCATGTGATTATCAATGTTTACTCCTGCTGCACTCACTTCGTGACCTTCTGGTTTGTATTCTTGACATCAAGAAAAATTAAATGCTTGATTACAATCAGCATCCGTATAATTTAAGTGTGAAATAACTACTATCTTCCATTCATTTCCATAAATTATCATGAAATTCATCTCTCTCTATTCCTTTTAATACATGTTAAAATCAAAAGATAAAGACTAAACCAGCCTATAAGATTTAAAAGCTAAATTCACTAGAAATTACCCTTACCTTTCGTTAAGTTATCATGTATTAGTCATAAGAGTGAACACTTAATACAAATGATTGCAATATAAATATATACATGAAGAGCTGGGTTATTAAAAAAAAAAAGTACCTCCATTGAGCCATAAGTGAGCGGGTTTTTGTTCTGGTTTGTGAGTGGCCTCGAAAAACCTATAGAACAGTGCTCTTCCTTGAGTTTCATTGATAGTGATATAACCACCATATTGTTGAACTTTACCGGAGGCTGCGCAGGTAATCCATGCACTCTATCAGCTTCTTGCTCTGGCTGTATCTCTTTCCTAAGGTAACTAGCTACGGAAGGCTTTGCCACACTTAATTTATCATGTATTTCTTTATTTTTGAAGTGGCATCTCCAATCATCACACCTTGAAAAAGGTATGTATGCCTTCAACACCCCAATCCCAACCAATAGGGAAGATGAGATCATTGCTATAGCCTGTTAGAAAACAAGTATGATGGTTATATTTGAATGTGACACATCTTAAAAGGTACGTGTGTGACACTTTTTTTAAACTACATGATGGGAACAAATAAGAAATTTCTTGTCAGTTATTTTTATAATTATCGGATGATTGATAGTAGGCCATTTATGAAACAAGTGCATAAATTGACTGTATGCTTAATATCTACGAACAAACACAATATGGATGTAGATGAAAGTTAATGATTCTATCTTGAATCATTGACAAAGTTCCTTCCTTATGGAATGACTTTAAAAAGTTTGAAACATCTAAAAGATCAAACCGATTTCTCTTGAACAACTGAGGTAATAAAATGATACCAAAGGTACATATGTTCAACAAATGGTTTGAGTAATGGAGGAAGGTACATTGAATAAGTTCTCTAAGAGTAGGAAGTGGGATTTTGTTATTCTTGTAGTTTCACGTGCAGCCATAGTAAAATTGCATTTACGACTTCATTAAATATTGGATTGAGTTGGAATTTTGTGAGCCAATTTAGGATACATAATTCTTAAATCTAAATCTTTGGTTTGTTTATTGGTTGCTTGTGGTGAGAGATATTTAGTTTGTACTATCTACAATTTTTTTATACTTTCATCTTCTTGATTCTCTATTTCTATGTTTGTTGTTGTTTTAGTTGTTTAACCAATACTCACTTTTATCTAAAACCATGTGATTTTTAGAATCATGGGATTTGGTTGTTTTGTTAAAAAAGGTGAGAGATATTTTGTTCATTAAGTTGTATGATTAATTGATGAACGTGATTTGTGCACTAACTTTAGTATGTTTAATCTAAAACCATTTGGCTCATATATATTTTTAAAATGGTGGGTGATTATGTGAAATTTTCAAAATTATTTAAAGATTGTATCCTTTCATGAGATTTTGTGTCTAGTCATTTGAAGTGAAAGTATGAATAGATGCGCAACAAACATGAGATGTGACTCTTCACCAAGAGTCATGAGATGTGACTCTTCACCAAGGGCCTTGAATGCAGAAAATCACCAGATTCTTTGTAACTATGCCCCTTCCTTTCTTCCCTTATGCATATAGAGAAATAAGGAAACTATCATCGCTAGTTGTTTTCTTTGGTATTCCTTAACTTTTGTGGAGTCATCACCTCCAATTTCAACTAACATAATAGATAAATTTTGCTCGTGCATGTGTGCACGCATACCATGTCGAAGCATAGGTTGATGACGAAAGATATTATAAAAATACATACCTTTCATTCACAAACAAACATATTGCTAAATCCTACAAGATCATATTGTAGTTTGATTTTTGAACAATCATGTCATTTAATTATGCTAGTATCAGAAATAAGTAAAACATATTAACAAATGGTAAAGATTTGGTTTATAAGCTAATAATTTGTTCAACAATGACAAAATTTTGTTATATTTAATTTCTAAGTCAATGTATCTAGTCTATTGATTCTCTTTTCAAGATCCAATACTCCTCCAATAAATTGCCTTGATTCATTTATCTCATTTCCATCTTTATAATCTTCCTCCAAAGCATCCATCAGTGGTTCAACGATGTCTTGAGAAAGATTTCCAAATAAAATAGTTTTCAAAGGATAAAATTCAGGTGGAAACACCAACATCATTGCATAGACTGCTGTT
The DNA here is from genome assembly GCF_000004515.6 of Glycine max. Lineage (NCBI taxonomy): Eukaryota > Viridiplantae > Streptophyta > Magnoliopsida > Fabales > Fabaceae > Glycine > Glycine max. The sequence goes on from NW_024464702.1 coordinate 256,249, forward strand.
TCACCGAGTAATATTCTTTGCAAAATCATGATGATGATCCAGTATTGACTGCTTCCACCATCCTGCATAACGTGTGGTGACATCTCCCTCATAAAAGCCATGCAGGAAAATAGAAATTCCAGTCAGATATGGGTATGTAGTAATTTTTCCATGCAATGCCTTTGGTTCCAAAGAATGTAGCCACACAATCTAAAACTTCTTGATGCATTCTAAATTGCATAGCCACTCTTTATGTGATAGGTACTTTTGTGTAATACATTTTGTAACAACCCAATTTTTTTAATCTAGATTACAATGGATTGTTATTTATAAATAAATAAAGTTTTAGAAAAATGATGAGATTTTATAAATAAATAATTAAGGAGATATAATTATTAATTAAAATAATGATTTGAGAGAAAATAAAACAGGGTATTTCATTTATTTGTTTGATAGAAAATAAAAAAGTTTGTTTTTATAAAATAAATAAATAAATATAGAGCAAATAATAGGCTGAGTACCCTAGGTATAAATAGTTATGTTAAGTCAGGTGCCTCTTTTTGGCCTCATTCACCGTTGGATCGTCGTGAAATTTGAGCACCACGTTTGCAACCCAATTCTGAGCAATTTTACTGTTGGGAACTTTGATATTATGTCTGAGCTTAGAGGAAAACCCTTCAGATTGTAGCCTTTTATTTTCACGCAGAAACCCAAAACTGTCTCGGTTAAACTACGATCCCGGTTTCGTTAACCGTTGGATTTTCATGAAATTTGGATATGTTGTTTGAAATTCAATTGCGCACACTTGCACCATTGGGATTTTCTAGATATATATTCGTGGAGGGAGAAAAAGGAATCGCATGAAGACAGTACAAGTGGAGGTTTCAATCTCTTCTTCGTCTTTCAGACGTTTGGGAATTCTATCGGAGCAGTCGGAGGAATATCTGAAGGAATCTCAGGGAACCGCTAGAGATGTTACTATCGCTAGCTGAAGACACGTAAGTCCGCTCAGAGGTAAGGGATGAGTTTATCGCAGTTGTGGGTTAGAATGAACATGTGTAAGGATCCTTAGAGAACTAAATTTGGGTTTATTTTGGGATGTTTATTGAATTATAATTTTTCTTTATGATTATGAATACAATATTATTGTGTTCTATGTACCAATTGATGTCCTGATGAGAATTGATTGATAAAATTGAGTGCTCTTGATGTCTTTGTGTTAACCCATGATTTTGATTAATTGATTTTGATACAATTGTGAGGAACTATTTCAGAGGTTTTACATTCCATGTTGTGATAAAATCTTTTGTATAAATTGTTATGTTGAGGTTATGAAATGATGATTCAAACTGTGAGTATGTGATAAATTGAACATGTGACGAATGATGAAATACATGTGTATTGAGATGAGATGTGTGTATTGAGTTGTGAACTATGAACTGTGCAATCACACAATTGTATATGATTCATGAAGTGTGATAACATGTTAAATTGAGATTATACCATTGTGATTGGGATTAAGTGTATATGATAAATTGAGTATGTATATGATTGAGATATATATGTGTATTGAGTTGTGAACTATGAATTGTATAATCACACGATCATAAGTCCCTTCAAGGGCGACGAGTTAATGCTACGTCCCTTTTAGGGAGAAGAGTTGATGTTAAGTCCCTTTTAGGGCGACGAGTTGATGCTAAGTCCCTTTTTGGGCGACGAGTTAATGTTAAGTCCCTTTAAGGGCGACGAGTTAATGATAAGACCCTTAAAGGGCGACGAGTTAAAATTATTTTGAGAACAATTGAGGAGTCGTGTGTTTTGTACAGTTCATAGATAGAGTCTGTGTGCTAAAATGTTTTCTGGGTTGGACCTGAATCAGGAGGGAGAGGCCTTGACGGACTCTTAGGAGTGTAGGCCTTGGGGGTCACACGGTTTGAGTGCTCCTTTAAGCCTATGTTGATCCCATATGGTTGGAGCATTCTCGCAAAACACTGTGACCCTGACTGGTCTCCCTATGATATTACCTAGTGAGAGTGACTTGACTTACTATTGTGTGGTTTGTCTGGTCATGTACTCCTAGGCGCCCGACGAGGTTTTTTTACTGACATGGTACCACATTGCATATAGGCTTGAGTCTTAGCATAACTGTTGCATACGCATGCTAATTGTTTATTATGAAATTGATGTGTTATTATGTCTTGATCAGAGTGTGTGACTCCTGTGTATTGTGATTGATGATTGAAAAGTGTGATTGATGAATGACTAAGTGATGAAATAGTGTGAGATATGCTAAGTAAATTGTATTTGGCTACTATATGTTGTGTTGTTTCTCTCTAGTAGTTAGAAATGTGATAACTCACTCCCGGTTTGTTGTTTGTGTTTGGATCGTGTGATGATCTTGAACTTTGTGTTCGGGGGAGCAGATGAATAGGTGGATGACTATGAAGAACCTCATGCTAGAGGACACGGGAACACCACGCTCTGATAGGATGTGACATTAGGATATAGGTTCTATATTAATTGTATGAAAGTTAGATGGCCTTCTTTGACCCGAGATGACTTTATTATTTATTTGGACAAGTTTGAATATGATGTAGAAGAAAGTGAATGTGAGCCTTTTACCCATTTGAAAGGCTTGTATTTAAAATTTTTTTAAAAATAATTTTTATTAATATTTGAATTTTTATTCCTTTATTAATATATATGTGAGGGGTAGAGGTTGTCACATTTAGTGGTATCAGAGCAGGTCGAACCTTTCGGCCAGTGTGTTATGTGCTTATCATATTCTGGTGTGCACTCTGTATGGTTACTTATGACTAGTTTTGATGAACATGCTTGAATTATTAATTTATTTTCCTTTGCATGATCGAATGAGACTTAAAAAAAATAGTTCTATGTGCCTTGCATCCTTAATGTTTGCTATACCATAATTCCACTGTTGAGTCATGAGTTATGAGACTGGCCATCTCTATAATTTGTGAAGTGCGGTTCGACATTATGGCAAGCCGTTAGGTGATGCAAGAAGTCTTGATACTGATGGATAATGCTTTAATGAGCCTTTATCTTCTTACGTGTATGTTGTTAATAAACTTATTTCTATCTTGATGTGTGGATTAGTGTTGTGAAAACCTTTTGAACCATATATATGTCTTGGATGAGTATGTCTTGATGTGTAAACGCATGACTACTTAACTCACTTTATTTTGTGTGTAGTCGTGAATGCGGTAGTTGAAGTTTGTGATTCTTTAATACATCCTTATTAACTATTAAATTCATACTTCTTATATGTACGTTGTATACTTATTATAAGAACCTTATAATTCTAGGTATGTTAGTAGTATGGTGTTTTGCCTTAATTGCATAGATAGTATGGTTGTTCGCGATTTCTTGTTCTTAGCAATGTTGATACTCTATAGTTCGAGGACTCGTATCGAGATATATTTCATATAGAATACTCTTTTGACCATACCTTCTGATTCTAGAGTAAACTATTCTTTGTGTTGCGTACTTAAGTCGAGTAATTCGATTTCACTTGCAAGCTTGAGTATAATTCATTGTTTTGTTATGAGCCTACATCAAATAATTGGATTATTGATGTTTCTGTCACAATCAAGTGATAGTTGATGTCTCCATATGTGCGTACACTGTGATTATGTTTTCGTTTCTAGAATTCATTTGGAGTATCTACTGTTGATTCTAGATGAGTGATCCTTCTTGATTTAAAATTATTGTCTCCTAATCAATCAAGTGTTCATCTTATTATTGGTTGCTCATCTTCCAATCATGTCTAGTTAAACTGCTTGATAATCTTTCTTGTTGTTACTTCTAATACGAATAAAGAGATACTTCGCCTTTGACAATCACGTTAAGATGTTTTGAGAGGAAATACTTGAGTAGACATGATCATTGTTACCTATAGACGAAAGTCAAACTTAGTAAGACGTGTACCTGTGTTCCTTGAGGATATGCTTAGTTACCACCTAAGTGCAGGATTGAGAATCTTATAAGTGTAGTACCCATAGAAACTTGTAACCGTAGTTCGTGGGAAATATCTAGTGTAGAGTTGTTGGAGAACATAGTGTAGTTGGAAAAGTTATGAAGTATAGTTAAGAGGTTTAATGTGGAACCTTAAGAAGAGAGTAAGGTAGTTAGTAAGACATTAATTGTTAAGCATAGAAGGATTCAAGAGTGAGTGTTCTTGCGTAAGGAAGGCGACCTAAAAGATTATTGATGATAGTTGTATGATTAGCAAGATAAATATTAGTTCTTTTTACCTTAATATGGAAAAAGTTTGTGGATGCTTGAAGAAATATCTTAGTACCTATTGTGACCTCTATGTGTACCTGATCATGTCATAATATGATTGATGTCCATGTGTGTTCGTGGAATGCGTGACAGGATCTCTCACCCTGAGTTAGCTCTTGTTGTGGTTTTGATGATTAGTGTTTAGTATGTTTTTTCAGTTAAGTTGAATTATGATGTGCATTATAAGGTTGTTATAGACCCTTGGGCATCATGTTCCAAGCTAAGAGTTTTGTTGTGCATTTTAGTTAGATAAAGATGACCCTTAGAGTATGCTACGTCTAGGTGAAAGATAACTACAAATTCTTCTTGGGCAGAAGTTGTTTTGAGATGAGAGGAAACCGAAGATTAAGATGAAATGCTCTTAACTAGTAGTCGAACCAAAAGGTTATTTTAGGACTCATTGGATTAACCTTAATGCTTGCTGGAGATGACTCAAGTAAGTTTAAGTTTTTGAGTGAGATCCTTATAAGGAGTAAGCCATAAGTTCATAGAGAAGCCGACCACTGTAAATTGTTGAGTGCTATCTTAGCCGTGTAGGTCCTTATTGGAGTAGTAAAATATTTGAAATAATTTTTAAGTTTAGAGGAGTACTTGTAGGAGGACAAATAGTGATTAATGTTTCTTGACAACTTAAGACTTATGAAAAGATTTATCCTATATGTGAGTTAGAATAGGTAACCATGGGGTTCACCATAATATTTTGGGAGACATTACCATTAGTTTGATACATTGAGAGGATCTTTGGAGTTGAATCCGAGATAAAAGAGATGGGTAAAATTCTCAAGAATCTTGTTGTGAGTTTAGTTTTAAACATTAGAACTAGCTTAGTAGTTAGAGCTTGAATAGGAAACCGATGATATGACTAGTGTCCTAGTTATAGAGTTAGATATTGTAAACAACAATCGAAACCTCAAGTTCAAGTACAAAGTTATAGGGTGACATGGGTATATATGTGTGAAGATTACCTTAAGGTGAACAAACTTACAGAAGTAGGGAGTAATCTGTATTGCTTATCTAATTAGCACCCAGTTAGTATCAGGTAGGCAACCTTAGAGTTGAATCGTTACAATTCTTGGACCTAAGTGAGAGTTATGAGTCAAGTATACCTAAGTAAGGAAGATTGTGCTTAGGGAAGAGGGATAGATTCGAGGGTAGTTAAAAGAGTCGAAACTCATTATTTTTTTTGAAACGTCCGATGTTCGAAAAAGAGTCGACCATGTGATCAGTCATGTCTTCTTGTGTTTGTTTGTTCATTTCAAATTGTCATTAGCGTCTCCTATGATATTATTATACTCCAAATAGTATGTCATTCACATTCTATTATGGTTGAGATGTTACTCTTGCGACACAACTTTACTCATGAAAAACTATCATTGAGGGAACGAGGATCACCAGATTTATCGTCAAGTGTAGAAAACTCTTATGATCGAAGTCACCGATAAATGTTTCAACAAAGCAGACAACTTGATATTGAAAACTATATGTGTAATATCTTTTCTCGATATTTCGGCAAAGTTTCGGGGACAAAACTTCTTTTAAGAGGGGTGGAATTGTAACATCCCAATTTTTTTAATCTAGATTAAAAAGGATTGTTATTTATAAATAAATAACGTTTTAGAAAAATGATGAGATTTTAAAAATAAATAAATAAGCAGATATAATTATTAATTAAAATAATGATTTGAGAGAAAATAAAATAGGGTATTTCATTTATTTGTTTGATAGAAAATAAAAAAGAGTTTGTTTTTATAAAATAAATAAATAAATAAATATAGAGCAAATAATAGGCTGAGTACCCTAGGTATAAATAGTTATGTTAAGTCAGGTGGCTCTTTTTGGCTTCATTTTTGTTTTTCCCTTTCTCCTCTCAAAACCCTTTCTTTTTCCCGCAGTCCACCAAACCTGTCTTAGAAAAACGACGATCTTGGGCTCATTCACCGTTGGATCATCGTGAAATTTGAGCACCATGTTCGCAACCCAATTCTGAGCATTTTCACCGTTGGGTATTTCAATATTACATCTGAGCTTAGAGGAAAACCCTTCGCATTGTAGCCTTTTATTTTCCCGCAGAAACCCAAAACTGTCTCAATAAAACTATGATTCCGGTTTCGTTTACCATTGGATTTTCATGAAATTTGGATATGCTGTTCGAAATTTAATTGTGCACACTTGCACCATTGGTATATTCGAGATATATATTCTTAGAAGGAGAAAAAGCAATCACATGAAGATAGTACAAGTGGAGGTTTCAATCTCTTCTCCGTCTCTCAGCCGTTTGGGAATTCTATCGGAGAAGTCGGAGGAATATCTGAAGGAATCTCAGGGAACCGCTAGAGATGTTACTATCGCTAGCTGAAGACACGTGAGTCCGCTCAGAGGTAAGGGATGAGTTTATCGCAATTGTGGGTTAGAATGAACATGTGTAGGGATCCTTAGAGAACTAAATTTGGGTTTATTTTGGGATGTTTATTGAATTATAATTTTTCTTTATGATTATGAATACAATATTATTGTGTTCTATGTACCAATTGATGTCCTGATGAGAATTGATTGATAAACTTGAGTGCTCTTGATGTCTTTGTATTAACCCATGATTTTGATTAATTGATTTTGATACAATTGTGAGGAACTATTTCAGAGGTTTTACATTCCATGTTGTGATAAAATCTTTTGTATAAATTGTTATGTTGAGGTTATGAAATGATGATTCAAACTGTGAGTATGTGATAAATTGAACATGTGACGAATGATGAAATACATGTGTATTGAGATGAGATGTGTGTATTGAGTTGTGAACTATGAACTGTGCAATCACACAATTGTAAGACCCTTTAAGGGCGACAAGCATTGTGATGGGATCCACTGTGGGAACCCGACGAGTTAAAATGATTTTGAAAACAATTGAGTAGATGTATGTATTGCATAGTTCATAGGTAAAGTGTATATGATTCATGAAGTGTGATAACATGTTAAATTGAGATTATACCATTGTGATTGGGATTAAGTGTATATGATAAATTGAGTATGTATATGATTGAGATATATATGTGTATTGAGTTGTGAACTATGAATTGTATAATCACACGATCATAAGTCCCTTCAAGGGCGACGAGTTAATGCTACGTCCCTTTTAGGGCGACGAGTTGATGTTAAGTCCCTTTTAGGGCGACGAGTTGATGCTAAGTCCCTTTTTGGGCGACGAGTTAATGTTAAGTCCCTTTAAGGGCGACGAGTTAATGATAAGACCCTTAAAGGGTGACGAGTTAAAATTATTTTGAGAACAATTGAGGAGTCGTGTGTTTTGTACAGTTCATAGATAGAGTCTGTGTACTAAAATATTTTCTGGGTTGGACCTGAATCAGGAGGGAGAGGCCTTGACGGACTCTTCGGAGTGTAGGCCTTGGGGGTCACATGGTGTGCGTGCTCCTTTAAGCCTATGTTGATCCCATATGGTTGGAGCATTCTCGGAAAACACTGTGACCCTGACTGGTCTCCCTATGATATTACCTAGTGAGAGTGACTTGACTTACTATTGTGTGGTTTGTCTTGTCATGTACTCCTAGGTGCCCGACGAGGTTTTTCACTAACATGGTACCACATTGCATATAGGCTTGAGTCTTAGCATAACTGTTGCATACGCATGCTAATTGTTTATTATGAAATTGATGTGTTATTATGTCTTGATCGGAGTGTGTGATTCCTGTGTATTGTGATTGATGATTGAAAAGTGTGATTGATGAATGACAAAGTGATGAAATAGTGTGAGATATGCTAAGTAAATTGTATTTGGCTACTATATGTTGTGTTGTTTCTCTCTAGTAGTTAGAAATGCGATAACTCACTCCCAGTTTGTTGTTTGTGTTTGGATCCTGTGATGATCTTGAACTTTGTGTTCGGGGGAGCAGATGAATAGGTGGATGACTATGAAGAACCTCATGCTAGAGGACACGGGAACACCACGCTCTGATAAGATGTGACATTAGGATATGAGTTCTATATTAATTGTATGAAACTTAGATGGCCTTCTTTGAGCCGATATGACTTTATTATTTATATGGACAAGTTTGAATATGATGTAGAAGAAAGTGAATGTGAGCCTTTTACCCATTTGAAAGGCTTGTATTTAAAAATAATTTAAAAATACTTTTAATTAATATTTGAATTTTTATTCCTTTATTAAAATATATGTGCGGGGTAGAGGGTGTCACACATTTGTGTGACAACTAGCATTGAAACTCTCATGCATATAGCAAAAGAAAAAAATTTATTTATCGAACGTATTGAACATAAGGGTGCTAAGGAAAGTAGTCCCTAGCTGAATCCAGGGCAAATCTCCTATCCTCAATTTTCAAGGGATGAAGCTTGTGCCACCCACATAGCATAGGTTTTTCATGGTTGATCAACCTAGGCTGTGGTTGCAAATTTGAGAATCTCTCCAATAACAAAATATGAACCAAGTAGTAAAAGCGTGACCAAAGAGTTACCTCTTATCATCAGCCAAACTAACTATTGTTTTCTTCAAAAGACCTAAATCATTTTATATGTTGGCTTAAAATATTGGTCGCAAAGCCGATTATCTACATCAAGGAAAACAAACTTGCTCACCAAGCCATTGGGAGAGAAATCAATCTCTACTAACCAAGTTGCAAGGAATGTTTCATGCTCCATATCATTCCCATTATCGACGAATATCCACCCTTGCTAATGTATAAACCCCATCCTTTTTATTCCTTGAAGTTTGTTTTCCTATTGTATGTATCAATTTCTTCTCCACTTTTATCATTTCCTAGCTTTGAAATGGGGTGAAGACGGGATCATGAACTGTTGGAAAATTCTCCCACACCATCACATCCTCCAAGGTGTTTGTTTTCTCACCTTATGGTAACAAAAAGGTATTTCTCTCAGGACACCACTTCTCAACAACCCGAAAACACATGTTTTCATTTTTTACTATGAAGCACTTGGGTTGAAAACATGTGTTTTGGGTTGCTAAGAAGTTGAGTCCTTAGACAAATACCTTCTTGTGCTCCTAGGGTGAGAAAAATGTCACCTTGGAGGATGTGATGGTGTTGGAGGGTTTTGCAACTGTTGGTGATCCTGTCTTGACCCCATTTCAAAGCTAGGAAATGATGAAGGTGGAGAAGAAATTGATACATAGAACAGGACAACAACAATCTCCAAGGAGTAAAAAGAGTGGGGTTTATATAAACATTAGCATGGATGGATTTTTGTCAATAGTGGGAGTGAAATTGAGCATGAAACATCCCTTGCAACTTGCTTGGCAATGATTGGCTTCTCTCCTAGTGGCTTGGTGAGAAAGTTTGTTTTTCTTATTGTTGTTCATCTTGCTGGAGAGAATCAGCTTTGTGACCAACATTTTTATCCAACATATAAAATGATTTTGGTCTATCGAAGAAAACAATAGTTTGTTTGTCTGGTAAAGAAGAATTTGAATTGTAGTTAACTCTTTTGTCACCCTTTTACTACTTGGTCCAAACTTGGGTGTGGGAGAGATTAACAAATTAGCAACCATAGCCTTGGCTGATTACCAATGAAGAACCTATGCTATTTAGGTGAAACAAGCTTAATCAATTGAAAATTGACGGTGTGAGATTTTCCCTGGACTCTACTAGGGGCAATTTTCATTGGCACCCTTAATCATGTTCAATTTGTTGGTAAGTTTAGGTCTTTTAATCCAAAAAAGGTAACTTAGTTACCATGTGAGAGTAATTTCGATAAATGAAAATAGTTTTGGTTGTTATATGCATGAGTATTTCGATGCTTGTTTGCAACAATGTATTATAAAAAAGTACCTACCACATAGAGAGTGGCTATGCAATTTGGAATGCATCAAGAAGTTTAAGATTGTGTAATTGCATTGTCTGGCACCAAAGCTATTGCATTGAAAAATTACTGCATATCGAAAATTGCTTTAAAAATTGCAAACAATATTACTTGGCAAAAAAGCAGTCTAAAGCTACTCTGTCATCATGGACCTCATGTATCAAAAGCAAATACAAATGGTAATGATGTTGATGTTGCACCTGAATTTTCTCCTTTGAAAACTGTTCATTTTGGAAATCCTTCTCAAGACACTGTTGACCCAAGAGATGGAGGCTTTGGAGGAAGACTATCGAGATGGAAATGGGAAAAATGAATCAAGGCAATTTATTGAGGGGTTAATGGATCTTGAATAGAGAATCAATAGACTGCAGACAGTGACTAACAAATTATAAAGATAGCAAAATTTGGTCACTATTGAACAAATTATTCTTATAAACCAAATCTTTAGCATTTGTTAATATGTTTTATTTATTTCTTATACTAGCAAAATTACATGTATGAATGCTCAGTCTAAAAAGAAAATATGACATGATCTTGTAATTTTTAATGTCTTAGGTACATTAATGCCTTGGTTTCATAAGATATAAGTCTCAAAGTTCATAAATGGAGAGAGCCACACGGTCAAAATAAGCAAACTAACCATGAATGCATAAACAAATGTTCAAATAAATAATACCACTATTATGTGTAGTGGAGCTTTCCAATTTTTGTACCTAACACTCGATTTTCTTGTTAACCAAGGCCAAAAAGACCACCTAAATGAGACTTGTCAACCACTTGAGAGCCTCACCGAACTTGCTTAGATTATAATTTTGCTCTTAGGAACTTACAATGTCATTGCCTCGGTGAAATCTAGTTGCAACTGGCAATCCTAGTTACGTAAGGGATATTCAACTCTAACTTCTTAAGCTCTAAGATTACCTTCAAAAGTGATATGAAGATTTAAGTTTTAATTAGTCTAACTCATTCATTCTGACCTCACATTTTCCCTTTGTACCTAATGCAGTCTCAACTGACATTAACCTTATATTACTGTTGGGACTAATCACTGATTCTCTGTTCTAAACAGATGAAAAGAATATTCTGCAAAGAGAACTGAGAGCAGCACCGGTAATTATATTTAAACTCATGTCATCTCGTTACCTTGAAGAATGCACCCCAAATTTGCTCTTCCTCGGCAGGTACTGCAGTAATCTTATTCTTTGGATTCTCATAGCATCTTAATCCTCCAACTGCTGTAGAGTAGAAACATCCTGTACAATTTACAGAATAACAATGTCAATAGTGAAGGAATACATACAATCATGGGGAACAAAAAGAAACAGAACATAGACAACGTCAATGTAAAAATCCTCATATTATGAATTATCATCATCTTGAAGGGGAGGGAGGAAATGATCCAATCTGGGATCACTTGGAACAAATACTTGCCAAAATGCTGAGGATTGTGATATGCTGGAACGAAAAGAAACTCACCTCGAGGGAAAGAAGCAAGTGACTTGCCACAAAAACCTTTAAGCAATATAATTTACTTTACTTGTGATATGCTGGAACAAACAGAACATTGAATACAAACCAACAATAGCAGTGGAAGATATAATTTACTTTACTTGTTTGGTGAACAATATATAAAATTTGGTCAAGTGAGACAGCAATATAAATACTAAGTACCAACTAATACAATATCTATGCCTTTTTATATAGCTTGCATTAAAAAAAAGTAATAGAAAATAATATGTATATATACTGGGAGTATATTTTATTATTATTATTAAATGATAAATTATGATAAATATTAATTTTTTAATTTTAATAATAAATATTTTTAATAGGAAATAATAAATATTTTAAAAGCTATATAAAAAGGGATTTTTAATTAATTGACAACTTAAAAAGAAGTGTAGGTTAAGTTTATATATGCATTGCTTTTATCCTCCTCCATGATGTAAGTCAAGTTCAATGAATCAATGCAACAATTTGTAATACTATTAATTAAGAAATAATATTAAAATAAAAAATAAATATTTTTATTAAAAAGTTACTTTGGGGTAGATTTAGAGGGGTAGTGTAGGCTTTCCAACTCTACAATATCACACATGTACATCTATTAAAGTTGGAAAATCAAAATATTGATAATTACTGGGTATAGTTCAAAATCAGCAGCTGGCCCAATGTTTGATATGTTCAGAACCTCAGCTTTTGCCAGGTCGTACTATTTAACACTTGTCAAGAACTCATTGATGCTCTCTCTTGTTTGAACAGAGGCAGCAGTGTCAACCAAATAATCATAAACCTGCTAGATATACAGAACATTCATCTACCAATAAAACTTACAAATATTCCCATTTATTAGAAAAATCAAATCTAACCTTGTATTCAGACTGCGCTACTTTGTCAATAACTTGTTGGATCCTTTGAAGCTCCTTTAGCTCGTAAGAAATCAAGGACCTCAAAATTTGTGAGTGCACCAGCATTGCCCTCTAAGCTGTGACAAAGCTATTAAACATCAATCATATCCCAATATAAAAGAGAAAGTTCAATTGAAATTAGTGTATTAATTTTGAAAACAAACAAAACTGGTAGAAACATACATTTTCATCTTTAAGACACCAGAGTGAGAGAAAAGGAAATTACAAAACAAGAGAGTGTCTACTTTGCTTCTGCAATAAAGCCAGCCCAGTACACAAACAGACAATCACAGAATGAAATTCCCAGTTTTCACAAAATATAACAAATGACACTGTTAATACAACTTAAACACACATAATTGGGTTGGGGTGGACATCAAAAGCAAAAAAAATTGAGTTGGGTGTGTTTTCCCCTACAAAGAAAAATAGCAATGTTAAAAAATTAGAACAATACATTTAATTTGAGCAACCAAACAAGAATAAAATAGTGAAGACAGAAACAAGTTGTGAAGCTTCTGGCGGTTTGAATTGTGGGTCCAAAGAATCTTCTGGTTTAGCCTTGGAAAAACTGGAATCAGCAATAGGCTTTGCATTGTTAGGCTGAGGTAATCCAGCCACTGCCTTCATTCATGTGATTATCAATGTTTACTCCTGCTGCACTCACTTCCTGACCTTCTGGTTTGTGATTCTTGACATCAAGAAAAATTAAATGCTTGATTACAATCAGCATCCCTATAATTTAAGTGTGAAATAACTACTATCTTCCATTCATTTCCATAAATTATCATGAAATTCATCTCTCTCTATTCCTTTTAACACATGTTAAAATCAAAAGATAAAGACTAAACCAGCCTATAAGATTTAAAAGCTAAATTCACTAGAAATTACCCTTACCTTTCATTAAGTTATCATGTATTAGTCATGAGAGTGAACACTAAATAAAAACGATTGCAATATAAGTATATACATGAAGAGCTGGGTTATTAAAAAAAAGTACCTCCATTGAGCCATAAGAGAATGAGTTTTTGTTCTGGTTTGTGAGTGGCCTCGAAAAACCAATAGAACAGTGTTGTTCCTTGAGTTTCATTGGCAGTGATATAACCACCATATTGTTGAACTTCACCGGAGGCTGCGCAGGTAATCCATGCACTCTATCAGCTTCTTGCTCTGCCAGTATCTCCTGGCTAAGGTAACTAGCTACTGAAGGCTTTGCCACACCTAACGCTTCTATGGTCATACAAACAAAAAGCAGAAGATGAAGATTGAGAAAAACTGAACACAAAGCCATAACTGATATATATCTCCGGTGTAGGTGTGTTTGTGTAGGTGTGCAATATATATCCATGCATTGGATATGCTAACGGCCAAACCAAATACACCAAATACAGTGATTCAAAAAGCATTCAAATGCCTAAGCTGCACCGCATTTCAGTAAGTTGCAGATGTGATCATTACAATGCAGCCGCATTAATATAGAGGTGCATGCTAAAAGAATCAAAATCAAAATCTGGTATATTTGCTCAAAAATATTTCTAGCCTTGTAGGAGAATTTGTAGAAGATAGGAATGAGAAAACCCTAAGGTTTATACTGTAATTAATAACACAAGAGTCTCAAGATAGAGAATGAAGCTTCATTGTAAGAACTGTGGAAAGTACTTGTAGCGGATGACGAGAGTGATGAGCAAAATGACGGCAATAGCGACGAAGTCTATTTCGTTGAAGCCTTTGGGAAGAGATGGCACCGTGAGGCGCCATTTGGTGGAGGAGATTCCGATTGTGGGGTCTAGGTACGTCGTCAAGCCTCTGGCGACGGTGTCATTAGAAAGCACGGACCAAAGGTGACGCGGAGGTAGCTGAAGGCGTCGCCGGTGTCGGGCATGTCGACGACAAACTCAGTGTATCAGAAGGCGAAGAGGAGGGTGTAGAAGCCGACAATGGCAATTAAAATATGAGTAAACACTAAATTCAAATTAAATACTAATAGTATCTTAAAATTTCATTAATTTATCTACACTATCCATCCATTTGTAAGTAAAAATCTTTTATTTATCCATTTGCGTAATACATTTGTGTGACAACTAGCATTGAAACTCTCATGCATATAGCAAAACAAAAAAACTATTTTTATTTATCCAACATATTGAACATAAGGGTGCTAAGGAAAGTAGTCCCTAGCTGAATCCAGGGCAAATCTCCTACCCTCAATTTTCATGGGATTAAGCTTGTGCCACCCACATAGCATAGGTTTTTAAAATTACTTTAAAAAATCGCAAACAATATTACTTGGCAAAAAAGCAGTCTAAAGCTACTCTATCATCATGGACCTCATGTATCAAAAGCAAATACAAATGGTAATGATGCTGATGTTGCACCTGAATTTTCTCCTTTGAAAACTGTTCAATTTGGAAATCCTTCTCAAGACATTGTTGACCCAAGAGATGGAGGCTTTGGAGGAAGACTATTGAGATGGAAATTGTGACACCCTCTACCCCGACATATAAATAAATAAAATATATAAAAAAATATCGGTAACCAAATTCACACGGGTAAAAGGTTCACATTCACTTCACTATTATCAATTAAAACTTATTAAAAATATATTCAGCTCGAAACAAGACCGTCAAAATTTACAAAAATATTTTGTTAAATCAGTGAGATAAAATAAAATAGACTAACATTATGCAATTAATATAAAACTTATGTCCCACTGTCACATCCTATCAAAGCATTGTGTCCCAACGTCCTTCCGCACAAGGTTCCTTTAAGCACTTCACCTAGCCATCTGCTCCCCCGAACACAAGGTTCAAGATCATCACAAGATCCAAACACAAACAACAAACCGGGAGTGAGTTATCACATTTCTAACTACTAGAGAGAAACAAAACAACATATAGTAGCCAAATACAATTTACTTTGCATATCTCACATTATTTCATCACTTTGTCATTCAAAATTCACTTTTCATCCATCAATCACCTTACACAAGAATCACACGTTCTAATCAAGACATAATAACACCTCAATTTCATAATAAACAATTAGCAAGCGCATGAGACAATTATGCTAAGACTCAAGTCTACATGCAATGTGGTACCATGTCAGTGAAAAACCACCCTGCGGCGCTTAGGAGTACATAACAAGACACACCACACAATGGGTTTGTCAGGTCACTCTCACTAAGTAAGATCATAGGGAGACCAGTCAGGGTCACGATGTTTTGCGAGAATGCTCCAACCATATGGGATCAGCATAGGCTTAAAGAAGCACTCAAACCTGATGACCCCCAAGGCCTACACTCCGAAGAGTCTATCAGGGCCTCTCCCTCCTGATTCAGGTCCAACCGCTAAAATCATTTTAGCACACAGACACTGCTAGTGAATTATACAATACCCACAACCTCACACTCGTGTCTTAAGCACGCACAACATATTGCGCTACAATTTAACACTGGTTCCTAAATAGGAACCTACACTTTCTCTTTAACACTAGTTCCTAAATAGGAAACCTACACTTTCTCTTTAACACTGCGCATTTACACTTTTCTCAAGATAACACTGGTCGGATTATTGTACAATTCATAGCTTACAACACGAATAATGTCACATCAAGAGTTAATCACACACTTATTCAAAACCAAAACTCATTCACAATTTCACATCTCATAATGTCACAATCCACAATCACATGTTTTCACATATCTCACAATTCAGCACATGTTCTACTTTACACTTTTACTCAATCTCAATAACAATATTATAATCTCAAGGCAACATATTATTCCATAATTCATCACATATTTCATTTATAAACACTGCTCATGAATTATACAATATCACGACCTCACACTCATGTTTCAAACATGTTTAACACGATTGCGCTACAATTTAACACTGGTTCCTAACTAGGAAACCTACATTTTCTCTTAAACACTGTGCGTCAACGCTTTTCTCAAGATAACACTGGTTGGGTTATTGTATAATTCTTAGCTCACAATATAATTATTGTCACATCAAGTGTCAAACACACACTTATTCACAATCAAATATCATGTCCACAATTTAACATCTCATAACATCACATCAATCATCTTATTTTTACATGTATCTCGCAAATTGACACATTCAACTTTGTACTACTCAATTTTCACTATAATATCATAATATCATTATAATAACTTATTACACCTTATAACTCATACACATCACACAATAATAATATTTGCATGATACAAAACATATATATGTATATGTATATAGTAAATTAAACTACATTGTTTTTTTATCAAAGGATTTCTATAATAATTAATTTAATATTACGTCAAAAGAAATTACCACTAGACATTAACCTTACAATTTTCTTTAATTTATTATTCTAGTATTACAATAATTATATAAACATAACATGTTGATCATCGTTGTAGAAAAATTAGAACAAGATAATAATTTATATAAAATAAGTCATTGAATAATATTATTTAAAATATAATTTATGTTAATAAAAAGAGCTTAATTTTTCTAAGGGGTTCACACTCAACACAAAAACATATCAATTTCATAGCAATTTCTTTATTATAGCTAGGGGCATTTTCGACCTATTATTTACTCTATTTATTTATTTATTATTTATTATTTTATAAAAACAAACTTTATTTTATTCTCCATGAAACAAATAAATAAAATACCCTTTTTATTTTCTCTCAAATTATTATTTTAATTAATAATTATATCTCCTTATTTATTTATTTATAAAATCTCATCATTATTTTTAAAATTCTATTTATTTATAAATAACAATTCTTTTTAATCTAGTTTATGAAAAATTGGGATGTTACAGAAATGGGAAAAATGAATCATGACAATATATTGAGGGATTAATGGATCTTGAATAGAGAATCAATAGATTGGAGACAGTGACTAAGAAATTATAAAGATAGCAAAATTTGGTCACTATTGAACAAATTATTTTTATAAACCAAATCTTTAGCATTTGTTAATATGTTTTACTTATTTCTTATACAAGCAAAATTACATGTATGAATGTTCAGCCTTAAAAGAAAATATGACATGATCTTGTAATTTTTAATTCCATGGGTACATTAATGCCTTGGTTTCACCTTTGTTATTTTGCCTTACTACAAGAAAAATGACCTATACCTACGGACAAAAACTGTCACTATAAATAAAAAAATCCGTAGGTAAATGTATAATAGACTTTGTCCTACGGACGTTTCTTCTGTCAACATTGAGGAGGAATATAATGATGACTAATTGTCTATCACTATAGGTTTTACCTACTATGTATAGTGTGTAGGTAAAAGTCATTAACTTCTACTTACATCTCCTAACTGTAGGTAAATGTCTTTAATATGTACCTATCATCTTCAACTGTAGGTAAATATGTTTAACATGAACACCTCTAATAAGAAGACAATTTTTGGGTGCCAATTTAAGAGCCTAACTAGAAAGGCTATGACCTGTTTGGTAACTAGGGATACACCTTGGCATTGGAATCTGCCCTTCTCAACCTTGCCTTGCTATAACATGAGTGTCCAAGTATTATTTTTCCTTAAATTATTATTAGCTGGAAGCTTACCAATCATCATATACGAACACACTTTGCATAGAATCAATATTAGAGAATCTCAAGCCAGAAGCATATCTTTTATTACATTAGAAACCACAACTGTACAAGAGAAATAGAGAAAATCCTAGCTAATGAACACCATAGTAAACTCTACTACCAGACGCACTCTTCTCATAGTTATCATTAAAGGTATTTACATGGCCTCGCAAGCACATAAACACATTACTCCAATAATGCATCACACGGTACTCTTTTTGAAAATGGATCTTTTACTCTGTGCCTGCAAGGACTACTGACCCTTCCACCTGATAGTTCATCGCATCAAATAGACAAAATATATCATAATATATAAGTCTCAAAGTTCATAAATGGAGAGAGCCACACGGCCAAAATAAGCAAACTGACCATGAATGCAGAAACAAATATTGAAATAAATAATACCACTTTTATGTGTAGTGGAGCTTTCCAATTTTTGTACCTAACACTCGATTTTCTTGTTAACCAAGGCCAAAAAGGCCACCTAAACGAGACTTGTCAACCACTTGAGAGCCTAACCGAACTTGCTTAGATTATAATTTTGCTCTTAGGAACTTACAATGTTATTACCTCGGTGAAATTTAGTTGCAACTGACAATCCTAGTTCAACTCTAACTTCTTAAGCTCTAAGATTACCTTCAAAAGTGATATGAAGATTTAAGTTTAAATTAGTCTAACCCATTCATTTTGGACACTACACTTTCCATTTAGTGAAATTTTCGTTGTATGTGTGGGCTTTTTATGAACTCCTATTCTATTGTCTCTGACCTCACATATTTCCTTTGTACCTAATGCAGTCTCAACTAACATTAACCTTATATTACTGTTGGGACTGATCACTGATTCTCTGTTCTAAACAGATGAAAATAATATTTTGCAAAGAGAACTGAGAGCAGCACCGGTAATTATATTTAAACTCATGTCATCTTGTTACCTTGAACAATGCACCCCAGATTTCCTCTTCCTTAGCAGGTACTGTAGTAATCTTATTCTTTGGATTCTCATAGCATCTTAATCCTCCAACTGCTGTAGAGTAGAAACATCCTGTACAATTTACAGAATAACAATGTCAATAGTGAGGGAATACTTACATTCATGGGGAACAAAAAGAAACATAACATAGACAACGTCAATCTAAAAATCCTCATATTATGAATTATTATCATCTTGAAGGGGGGGAGGAAATGATCCAATTTGAGATCACCGGGAACAAATAATTGCCAAAATGTCGAGGATTGTGATATGCTGGAACAAAAAGAAACTCACCTTGAGCGAAAGAAGCAAGTGACTTGCCAAAAGAACCTTTAAGCAATATAATTTACTTTGAATACAAACAGTATAAATACTAAGTATTTACTTTGCTGGAAGAAACAGAACATTGAATACAAACCAACAATAGCGGGGGAAGATATAATTTACTTTATTTGTTTGGTGAACAATATATAAAATTTGGTCAAGTGAGACAACAATATAAATACTAAGTACCAACTAATACAATATCTATGCCTTTTTATATAGCTTTGCATTAAAAAAGTAATAGAAAATAATTTGTATATATACTGGGAGTATATTTTATTATTATTAACTATAGATATTTTTAATTTTTTAATTTTTTAATTTTAATAATAGATATTTTTAATAGGAAATAATAAATATTTTAAAAGCTATATTAAAAGGGATTTTTAATTAATTGACAACTTAAAAAGAAGTGTAGGTTAAATTTATATATGCATTGCTTTTATCCTCCTCCATGATGTAAATCAAGTTCAATGAAACAATGTAACTATTTGTAATACTATTAATTAACAAATAATATTAAAATAAAAAATAAATATTTTTATTAAAAAGTTACTTTGGGGTTGATTTAGAGGGGTAGTGTAGGCTTTCCAACTTTATAATATCACATATGTACATCTATTAAAGCTGGAATGCATGGGCCAGCCCAACCGTTTCAATGTTGGAATGCAAAGATGATGAAGCTTCACCTTAAAATTTTACTCGGGACCAACATGTTATATTTTGATGCATAAATTCACCCTTATAAAAGTATTCACTCTTGAACAAGAGAATATTAGGAACTACTCACTCTTTTTCATGATAAGCTACATAACTTCTCCTATATCAAGTATGTCACACTAATTTATTTTTAAGTTTTTTTTTCTCCCTATTGTTTAAATTTAGTCTATCTCAATTTAAATTTGAATTTTGAATTTTAAAATTTGATACATTATATCAATTTGATATACATACAGATCGTATGTATTTATTTAAATAATTTGTTGACAATGTAGTCACAGCTAAAAAATTACAGAGCTAGAAACTTCTAACTAAATGCTTAGGTGTAACATAAATTGGAAAATCAAAATTTTGATACTTACTAGGTATAGTTCAAAATCAGCAGCTGGCCCAATGTTTAATATGTTCAGAACTTCAGCTTTTGTCAGGCCATGCTGTTTAACACTTGTCAAGAACTCATTGATGCTCTCTCTTGTTTGGACAGACACTATTACAATAATGGCCTTTTAAGTCGGTTATTTAAGATCTTTTACGGCGGTTTTAAACCGTCTTAGATGCCAGTGTGGTAATATCACAATGTATTTACAACGACGGTTTTTGAACAGTCGTAGAAAGTAACATTTTCTAAGACGGTTATCCAACAACTGTCTTAGAATCTAATTAATACAAAGGCGGTTCTACATGCGAATTCTAAGACGTTTTTAAAAGAATCGTCGTAGTATGTCTTAGAAACTAAGACGGCTATTTTTACAACCGCCTTAGTTTCTAAAACATACTACAACGGTCTAAATTTATTGGAGGATTCACAAACAGACCAAATAAATCAACGGTCTAAATTCTCCTATATAGATTTGCAAAAAATTACATAATCAAATAAAGACCAGAAGGGATACTAACTCACTTCTCATTATCTTAAATATAAATTAAAAATGAAAATTTAAAGCAAAATTTCAACCTTGAATTAAAACTTAGAATGAGATTGTTATCAAAGATGGATGAGAGATAATATAGACAAAGGTAAAGTTTAGAAAAAATAAAATTCACAGAGCCACCCAAACCAAACGTCCTTGCACAATTGATACAATAACACCATCTTCCAAACCTTAAAAAGTGGTGATCTAAAGGACATACATGCAAAGCAAACAAACTTCCATAGTAAAGCATAAGTTGCATTGATTGTTTAATTGGTATCCCATCCATTCATATATAAATCATACTGTGAATTACTTAGTACCACAATGAAATAACATATTAAGGAAAGTACTATAGCCTCCAACTCTGTTTTTGCATGAAAATATGCAGATGTTGCAATAAACATGCCTTTCAATTATGCCAACAAATTAAATTAACAAGCAAACACAAGGCACTCACTATGTGCAAGTGATGTAAATTTCCTTTAATTTTGAGTCTCAACTTCTCGATCCAGTTGCTGCTTCCAGGATGCTAGTAGAGCCTCATCCTATACCAGGATATATATTAAGAATAGCCTAATCTTATACAAGGAAATATACTATGAATACAGTATAAGGAGAGGAAAATACCCTACAAATATTCCCCTATATATACCTGTGGCATGTGAATTGTAATTTTATTTGGGAAAAGCTTAGTCAAAGTTCTATTTTGTTTTCAGGCTTCCTTCCCCCTGTCATGCAATCGTCCAAAACTATCCTAAAAAGATTGAAGAGAGATAACATTTATTTCACTTAGATAGCTTGAAAGAAATAATATTAGGTTGAATGTAAGAAGCATATTGTAGATATACCATCCAAGAAGCTCAAATGACTACATATGCAAAAAAAAAAAGCCTCAGAACTATATATTTAATGTTTTATAATATAATTAAAATGGAATAATGTGTGCATATGCATATATATACTTTGGTGATATGGAATCATATGCCCATAGGCATATGTAATTGGAGCCAAAAGACTACACCAGAAATTGGATAAAATCAGTTCTAGCGGCTACAAAGAGAGAAAAGACACTTTCCATGGGGTGCATGGTGCTTGATGCTAATGCTTTTGCATCATGATCATGAGATAGAAGAGAATATGTTTCGTGTCCCTAGTAAAATCAGCTCGCAACAAGCACGCGCACTGACAACATTGTGTGATGTCATGCAGGTTATGCCCAGAGGTAAACGCAATGTGTGATTTTTTTTCCACTTCTATTTTACAGCCTTACAAGAAGACTTCAAATAATTTTTTTTTAATGAAAGAATGTTAGAAACAGAATGCAGAAAGCGTCACTATCAAATGGATATAATTTGGTTGATTAAGTGGAGCTTATGAGTTATTATAAAAATTTTGATACATTTTTTTTAATTTTTTATGCATAAAAAGTGTAGCCAACATTTTTCACATTGTAACATTTTTTTACTTTCAAAAAAAAAAAAAGAAAAATCTGTTTGCACACTATGCCATTGGGTTGGGTTATACAACCATGTAAAAAAACTCAATCAGATAAGTAAATATTTATTGCTTATTGCATCTTCCAAAAGCCATGAATGAACACCCAATGGAGAAATTTGAGAAATTCTGCAGAGAGAAAAAACACACAGCAGAGAGAGATAGAAAATGAAGTACCTGAACAACAAATTGTCTAGTTCCTCCTACCGCAGCAGTAAATCTTTTTCTTGAGTGTTCCTGCGCCTCTCCTCATTAAGCTTCGTGATGGTTACCTCGGCCTGCAGAAATTATAACTATATTGATTGATTCCAACATTAAAGTTTTCTTTAAAGAAAAATAGGTTAAAAGATGCAACTTTAGGAACTAACTCTAGGTACCATAAGGTGGGATAACATCTTCATATGCTACACCGACATGGCATAAGCAAATTACAACCTTTATTGCCAACTTATGGAACTAGAATGCAGGAAAAAAAAATGCTAACGTGGCCTTTAACATCAATGATACTGAAGAGGATAGAGTTTGACAATATTCCTCTTTTTTTGGCTCTATGAGAACTAAAACAAAATGGTATTACCGTGGCCTTATTTCTTAAAATTAGTAACATGCTCAGTTAATCAGATATTAGATACCTTGAAAACAAACATTATAATTATTTTCTCCATCAATTCCCATTTAAAATAGTTGAGTAATGACTTTCAGATATTTTGGCAGCAAAGTATAATCTAAATAACAAAGTTGAATTAGCATCTAACGTAAATATAATATTATGTTATAATTTTTATATTATAAATATTTAAACACACTATCCTACAAATGTAAAAATAGAGACATTCCATTTCTCTATATTTGAAAGACTAGTATGTATCATGTATTTTATAAGTGAAGTAGCATGTGACCAATAGGTGTATATATTTAATTATCTTTAATAAAAATTTTAATTTAAATTTTGAGGATAAAAAACATAAGTGAAAGAAAAAAGAAACACATTAAAATAATCAGTTAAATTTTTCAATCATAATTAATTAGCAACAAAATTAATCAATACTCCATGTCAATAACATAATAAATAAATAAATAATACCATAGTGTAGGTACCGAAAATAGGAACATGTGAAAGTTGAAATTTGGTGTCTTAACATTTAGACAATACCAAATAAACTACTTTAATTTTTACTACGTTATTTAATAACTACTTATTAAATAATTTTATTGTAAAAGCTACAATTTGATTATATATATAATCAAAATTATTATATTATTCTAAACAAACTAGTTGTAAGCTTGTATAGTGTGCATAAAGATATAGATAAAGGGAAAGCATACCTTTAATGCTAAATAGTATGATGAAATGGTACCACGTACATTTCCTGTAACAACTGTTAAAGTATCCTTGATACTATGTTTTGAGTATAGAGATAATAACGACAAGCTCTTATCAGCCCAATGCATGAAATAATTTATAATTAGGCAGTTTATTTAATATCACCCGTGATATATAGCTGATTAATAATTTTACTGCTACCAGTGATTTCTTTACTAGAAGACTATTAAGCTTCATAGATTAATAAAGGTTTTGAATGAAAAATAAAAGGCCATAAGCTGAATTAATCTGTTCATTCTTAGAAAACAAAAAAAGGTACATGAACCTTACAATTCCACCATTTGTGTTTCTTCCCCCCTTCCAATCCTACATTGGATCTCATGACAACCT
Organism: Glycine max; assembly: GCF_000004515.6. Taxonomy (NCBI): domain Eukaryota; kingdom Viridiplantae; phylum Streptophyta; class Magnoliopsida; order Fabales; family Fabaceae; genus Glycine; species Glycine max. The sequence continues at coordinate 280,542 of NW_024464702.1, forward strand.
TGAGACATCTTACATGACATTCGCACCATGTTTCAGAATATAATGCTTCAGCTGGAATAGCCATAAAATGTGATAATACCAAAGATTCCATATAATTACTAGAATAGCCATTTGAAGATCCCTCGTCAGGATACTTTGAATTCGAAGTGGAAAATCTCACATTTTCCAGATCAGCTCGTGGCTTTCTCCAAAACCCTTCCATCTCACTTCTCTCTCATTCGGCCAATTAGAGAATTTGGACCCATTCTCACAACCAATTTGAGACTTGGGAGGTTTCTCCTGTTCTCTTCCTATTGTTTTACCCAGTTCATCTTTATTCCTGCCGACATCAACATCATCGTCAATTACCCCTTTCTCACCAGTATCCTCTGGTTGGTTCTGAAACACCCCGCCATGTTATCTACTTTAGCATCAACATCTGAAGCGTTACTGCGATCAACTAAGCCTTTCTCCTAAGAACTTTCTAATTTACCAGAATCTGCTCCAAGTCCAACCTTCCCCTCATCCGACAAGCTACCACTCACATAACCTTTATGCTTCGCTGCAAATTAAAAGCAAATGGAAACTAAAATTAGAAACTAAAACAATGCAACAAGATCAAGAGAAGAAAAGAGGGTACCTCGAAGAACGGCACCACAGCCACCACATTGATAGACAGAGTAATCAGCGAGTTCGAGAAGAAGATTTTGACACTTTGGGCAACGCACCAATCACAACTTGTTGGTTGAGTCCGACATGAAGAAACACTCGTTTGAAGGGAAAGGAGAGGAAAGGAAAGGGAGCGGCGGAGGCGGAGGCGAAGGAGGAAAGGAGCTTGGGGGGGAGAGGGAGGAAGAAGGAAGGGAGCTTGTGAAATAACTACTATCTTTCATTCAATTCCATAAATTATCACGAAATTCATCTCTCTCTATTCCTTTTAATACATGTTAAAATCAAAAGATAAAGATTAAACCAGCCTATAAGATTTAAAAGATAAATTCACTAGAAATTACCCTTACCTTTCGTTAAGTTATCATGTATTAGTCACGAGAGTGAACCCTAAATAAAAACGATTGCAATATAAATATATACATGAAGAGTTGGGCTAGTACAAAAAAAGTACCTCCATTGAGCCATAAAAGAACGGGTTTTTGTTCTGGTTTGTGAGTGGCCTCAAAAAACCAATAGAACAGTGCTCTTCCTTGAGTTTCATTGACAGTGATATAACCACCATATTCTTGAACTTCACCGGAGGCTGCGCAGGTAATCCATGCACTCTATCAACTTCTTGCTCTGCCAGTATCTCCTGGCTAAGGTAACTAGCTACTGAAGGCTTTGCCACACCTAACGCTTCTATGGTCAAACAAACAAAAAGCAGAAGATGAAGATTGAGAAAAACTGAACACAAAGCCATAACTGATATATATCTCCGGTGTAGGTGTGTTTGTGTAGGTGTGCGATATATATCCACGCATTGAATTGGCTAACGGCAAAACCAAATATGCCAAATACAGTGATTCAAAAAGCATTCAAATGCCTAAGCTGCGTCGTATTACAGTAAGTTGCAGATGTGATCATTACAATGCAGCAACATTAATATAGAGTTGCATGCTAAAAGAATCAAAATCAAAATCTGGTATATTTGCTCAGAAAAATTTCTAGCCTTGTAGGAGAATTTGTAGAAGATAGGAATGAGAAAACCCTAAGGTTTATACTGTAATTAATAACACAAGAGTCTCAAGATAGAGAATGAAGCTTCATTGTAAGAACTGTGGAAAGCACCTGTAGCGATGACAAGAGTGATGAGCAAAATGACGGCGACAACGACGAAGTCTATTTCGTTGAAGCCTTTGGGAAGAGACAGCACTGTGAGGCGCTATTTGGCGGAGGAGATTCCGATCTCTAGCGACAATGGCATTGGAAAGCATGCACCAAAGGTGACGTGCAGGTAGTTGAAGTCGCCGCCGGCGACGGGCATGTCGACTACAAACTTGGTGTAGCAGAAGGCGGAGTGGAGGGCGCAGAAGCCGGCAATGGCAATTTAAATAAGAGTAAACACCAAATTCAAATTAAATAGTAGTAGTATCTTAAAGTTTCATTAATTTATCTACACTATTCATCCATTTGTAAGCAAAAATCTTTTTTATTTTACCTACAATTTAGTTGTAGGTATAAGTTTTTATAAGGTTTTACCTACACTACATAGTTATAGGCAATTTTTTTTATATTTTTCCAATATTTACCTATACTAAAAACTGCAATTATAAGTCTTTGAATTTAACCTACATTAAACAATGGTAGGTAATAAAGTATTTTTAAAGTTTACCTACACTAATTCATGTTTGTAGGTATAAGGAAATGTGTGCAACACTTTTCTCACTAAATATTTATTACTTATATTGAAATTCGGGTGAGACACTACAGATAAGTGTTTGTTTGAGTATGTATTACATTGTTTCAAACATGGATCAGTAATTTTTAACCAAATTTAGGCCATTATTTGGAACCTATGGTTGTGTTTAGGGTCTTATCGGAAAACTGTATTTATTAAAAAAGACAAATATACTTTAAGTATAACATGCTACCAAGTTGACTCATCTTCCAAAAGTAAAGAACACAGTATAAGAAGATTTTTTATTCTTCTACCAAATTAAAAAATTTATTTCTTATTATATCGCAAATTACATTTCCTTTCCTTTTTTTTCCTTCCAAACGTTTACCTTAAACTCAAAAAAATTAAAGTAGGAGATTTTTCTTAATTATTATATTTATTATCCTTTAGGCAAAAAATATAAAGTGATGTCTCTTTTGTTGAATTTGTACCTATTTGGCTAAAATTTGTAGCTTTCACCTTGACATGGCAAAGGATAGAGCAATTATAGAATCCTAGGAAAAAGAGTGTGCCACATACTAGTAATTCAATGATTAACACTGAAGATCTTTTAACCATATACATATACTTTACTAATTAATGGTCTCAATTGTGATTTCTTTACTATCTGAATTTTTCTAGGTATATTTATAAGCCGATTTACTCCAATAAATATTCGGAAAAATTGAAATCCATGTTCATCGATTCATCACTTTTTTCTATAATTTAATTCCCACTATTTTAAATGTATAATTTTTTATCACATAAAAATTTAACATCAAAATGCTCATTTTGGATATGATATGGTCATGAGGAAAAGGATTTTTTTATTTTTCATAACATGGTATACATATATATTTACAAAATGTTGGCCTTTTCTTTTGGAAGATGCACTATTAGAACAGTTGAGGCAAAGGTTGTTGCTAGTTCAATTAGACAGAGAAAAGTGTGCTTTCTCATGGTCAAGTATTTTTTGTAGCCTCAGCCTATCATATTAGAACTAGTGTGAATCTCATAAATGTTGGTTAAAATGAAACTATGTTTAAGTCTGTTTGGAAGAGCAGCTCTCCGAATAAAGTCTTGGCTTTTTCGTGGAAACTTTTACATGACCGTTTGGCAACTAAAGAAAACCATGATTATGAAGGGTCAAGACATTTATAGTAGACAAGATGAGGTTGCTACTTCACCTTCCTCTAGTGAAAGTGAAGAAGCAAAAGGGGAAGAATCTAGTGAAGAAATTGACTCCCAAGAAGAAAGGGACCTTTTAATGGTCAGAAGGCTTCTAGGAGGCCAATCTTGTCACTTGGTAAATCGGATTGATGCTATTAAACTTCACTTGTATTGTTGCTCTATTTTTTTTCTTCATTCCCGTTTTTGTGTGTTTTCGCATTCCTTTATAGTTGCATACAAACTATTCAAAAAAATTTCCCCATTTCTATTTATAGTGATGTACATAGATGATATGATCATATTTATGAGTTCGACCTAAGTTAATCCCATGCTGCGAAATTTCCAAGTTTTACTTGCTTTTGAACGATTCAAAAGTCATTTTCAATTAATTTTTTTTATCGACATCAATCGAGACTATTTTTGATCGGATGTCAGTTGGGGCAATTTTTTGGCAAACGTCGGCTTGGACTTTTTTGGACGACATAGGCAGGTGATATTTTTTTGCTTGACATCGGTTAAAAAGTAGCACCTACTAATGTTGATGAGAAAAAGCTTGGCCTACGTCAGTTGAACAAACCCTCAGCTGCCATAAACAGAAAACAAACTTTGTCGATGTCAGCCTAAAAATAACAATGACTAACGTTGACCGAAAACCTAGCCTATTTGAACAAAAAAAATATCCATAAAATGACTTTGGCAAAAATCCTAGCTTGATGTCGACCAAAAAACCTAGCATATGTCAGCCATAAAATGGCATTGGCATCGACCAAAAATAGCCTTGACCATTGTCGACCGAAAAACATCATCAACTGATAAGTTCAATCCTATTTTATTGTGTACTTTTTTACTCTTAATGTTTTTTGTGGCCAGTCCAACCATTTGAATGATGTGAGAATAGACCGTGATTAGAAAGTCATGATTTTATATGGAATTGAAATTGGATGGTTGATGTGTTATGACCTAGGGATTTGTTTTAATATATTAATTTTATAAGAGGCTTGCTTTATATGTATCAAGATTTTATGATTTATCTTTCTATGGATATGTGGTAAGTTGTAAAATTCAGAATATTTTTCCAACAAATTGGGGACAAGAAGAAATGATGTCTCCAACTTGCCTAGAGGTCAACTCCAACTTGTTCAAACTCATTCAAGTATGGGTTGGCTCACGGGTGTTAATTTTTAAACCCATGAACCAAACCCATAGACCCATTGATGTGACGTGTCTTTAAAATTACTATTGTTGTTTATATGTTTACATATTTTTTATATTTAAAAGTTCAAATATTAGTGATAACACATTCACTAACTTGTTCAGACTTCAAAGTCTTTCATGAGTTACTAAGTTCCCATTCTCTCTCTCACTCTCTACACTTAGCATCAGATTAAGGTTTCCAATTCTTTCTATTGCCCTCCACACATTGACTATAGGACATCCCCTCCATAACGTATTTCGATTTCTTTGAATGTCATTGTTGACTTATTGAGATTAAGTACTTATTGAGATTAAGTACTTAATTGTAAAGAAATTTAGATGTTCAGAACCAATTCACTAAATCTAAATCAATTTGTTTGTGACCAAGTTGTTTAGGGTTGGGTTTCATAAAAAAGTAACATGAATCCAACCTACCTTCTCAAGGAGGAAGCTACAGGATTGAGCTAGCTATATAGGTACAAATTCAATAAAAGGGACAATATTTTTTTTGTGTGTGTGCGCATGTGAAGGGTAAAAAAAGTTGGCCAAATCAATGTTATCTTTTTTAGTTTTAAGTAATGGTTTCAAAGATAAAAAATTGAAGGTAAAGAAATTCGGAATTCCATCAGAATTAATTTTTTATTTGGTATAGATAAAAGATCTTCCTATACTATGTACTATTTAATTTTGGATGATGAGTCGATTTGGTAGTAGTTTTCATAAATTAGAAATTGAAGTAAAGGTTTTAAGAGTGATTTGATTTAGGCTTAGCCCACAAAATGTCAAAAACAGTCAACCAAAGTCAAAGTAAGGAGTTGTAAGTTGACCAATTTATGACAATTTTGTAAAAAGAAACAAGTTTAGTCAAAACCTTAGAAATTAGAGTTTTTGAACACCAAATTAACTAATTAATTAGTGTAGGCCTAATATAAATAATTTAAATAGACAAAGACCTAATATAATTAATGTTTCTAATTATTAATTAGTTAACTAGAATTTAATTAACCTTAATTGTCTTAATTAAAGCTAACTAATAATGGATTACTCCTCCGTCTCAAAATAAGCTAAACAGGTATTTTATTTTCAGGATCCTTGTGATGAAAGATGGTTAGTGTGTCTACATGGAAAAACAATTAACGTTAATTTAGCCTTAAAAGATTAAATTTGTACTTCTGATTTCGAGGATAGTGGGAACGAGAGGTCAACATTGTGTTAAGCATAGAGGTGGGTCTATGTCTTCGGTGGTGCATACAGGATATTAGGAAGGGAGGCGGATTCATGAAGGTGTACCATGGGTGAGTAACTTTGTGGATTTATTTTACTTTTGCATTTGTATGAACTCACTAAGGCTTGGTGCTATGGCACTTCTTCTGTCTATTGCCCATCCAATTATTAATATATTTGATCTTTTTTCTAAAAGCATTGAGGTGAGACATGGCAAGGTTCTAGGATTCAAAAAACTCATCTTTAATGGATTTAGGTGAGTTTTAACTATTAGAAATTGTAATTTAGGTTTTAAATAAAGATTGGTGATTTCACAAATCCCATGAAATTATATTTTAAAATTTCTAATAGATATGTTATCACTTAACTAACGATAGGAATCTAGAATAATTTTTTTAATATATCAGGAAACTAGACATCATCATTAATTCATTTATTGATTTTTTTTTCTACCATTAATATTTTAAGAATATAAGTAAAAAAAGTTGATTAATATTACATTAAAAAGCTAAAATGACAATTATTTTGAATTTTTTTTCTCTTACATGACAATTATAATGAAATAGGGAGGAGTAGAATATAATGAAAGATAGAAGATTAAAGTCTCTTGCAAGATGAATAATGAAACTTTAATTAATCCTAATGAAACAAATTTGGACCCAAAAACCTAATGGGCCAATGGGCTCGGCCCAAAACTCCAAGATGTAGGGTTACAATACAAGAAATGTAAACACTCTCCTTGGTCCTCATTCATGCGCAGCCACTTTTAGAGTTTTAGGAGAGATAAGAGAGCTTTTATCTCTTGCCTTGTATTCTCTCTCTAACTTCATGGTCATCCTACGTCAAGTTCTCACCTTTACAGCTCAAATCTTGTCCCTTGGACATCAAATTCAAGGAGGGAGCTCTAGCAGACAAGGGTTTTTCATCAATCCATTTTGTTCTGCATTTTCTTAAACTCTGGATGACTTCAAATCTCTGAAGGTATTGAGGGTTTCTATTTTCTTTAATGTCAATTTTGGTTTGGGAGGTTATCCTCCATGAGTATGGGCTCTTAGAGTCATTTTTATATTATTTGGTGTTGAAAGTTTGTGCACACATACCGTTTGATGAAAATAAAATTATTTTTTAAAAGTATACTCTTGGGGAATATGAATATATATAAAATACGTTATATTTCGATTAGAATTGAATTGCTATATGAACTTACAAATTGACCCTTCTGCTTAGTGTTGCATTTTAGAATTCGTGCATTATTTTCATAACTGGTATTGTAGTAGAGATGCTACTGAAATTTGGGGGATAACATTGCAAAATAGGCTTCATAAGCTTTAAAAGTTGGGGTCACTTATAATTTAAATCATTGATTTTCCGAGAAAACTAATGGAAATACGAGAGTGTGTAATGATTTTTGTTTTTTGTCTTGTATGAACATCCTTTGGTAAACTGAATATTTCTCTCTATATGATTTACTTTGGATTTTGAGTCATACCTTATCCAAAACTAGACATACATGACTTTTTATACTGGTAAAGTTTATAAAATTTTGTTATATGATAAGTTTAAGTTATGCAATAGTTTTATAAATACTCTATAGAAGAAAAAAATGTAAACTTGAGTTTTAATATATTAATTATCCTAATGAAACAAATTTGGACCCAAAAACCTAATGGACCAATGGGACCCGGCCCAAAACTCCACGATGTAGGGTTACAATACAAGAAATGTAAACACTCTCCCTTGGTCCTCATTCATGCGCAGCCACTTTTAGAGTTTTAGGAGAGATAAGAGAGCTTTTATCTCTTGCCTTGTATTCTCTCTCTAACTTCATGGTCATCCTACGTCAAGTTCTCACCTTTACAACTCAAATCTTGTCCCTTGGACATCAAATTCAAGGAGGGAGCTCTAGCAGACAAGGGTTTTTCATCAATCCATTTTGTTCTGCATTTTCTTAAACTCTGGATGACTTCAAATCTCTGAAGGTATTGAGGGTTTCTATTTTCTTTAATGTCAATTTTGGTTTGGGAGGTTATCCTCCATGAGTATGGGCTCTTAGAGTCATTTTTATATTATTTGGTGTTGAAAGTTTGTGCACACATACCGTTTGATGAAAATAAAATTATATTTTAAAAGTATACTCTTGGGGAATATGAATATATATAAAATACGTTATATTTTCGATTAGAATTGAATTGCTATATGAACTTACAAATTGACCCTTCTGCTTAGTGTTGCATTTTAGAATTCGTGCATTATTTTCATAACTGGTATTGTAGTAGAGATGCTATTGAAATTTGGGGGATAACATTGCAAAATAGGCTTCATAAGCTTTAAAAGTTGGGGTCACTTATAATTTAAATCATTGATTTGCCGAGAAAACTAATGGAAATACGAGAGTGTGTAATGATTTTTGTTTTTTGTCTTGTATGAACATCCTTTGGTAAACTGAATATTTCTCTCTATATGATTTACTTTGGATTTTGAGTCATACCTTATCCAAAACTAGACATACATGACTTTTTATACTGGTAAAGTTTATAAAATTTTGTTATATGATAAGTTTAAGTTATGCAATAGTTTTATAAATACTCTATAGAAGAAAAAAAATGTAAACTTGAGTTTTAATATAAATTTTTAATCAGATAAATATATTTATGTATAAATTTGGTTTGGGTTGGATTAGATTGAATTTTAAAATGAAATCCAAAATCTGATTTTATCCAAAACAAATGGGTTTAGTAAATTTTAATTTTTTCGACTTTTGGTTTATTTGATTTTCAGTTTTTTGTTTGATTTATTCATAAAGTTATTTGATAAAATCAGTTTATGAACATTCCTAAGAAAACCGATAAAGTAAAGACATCAAATGTACAATTAAGTCTATTAACTAGTAAAGTACGTCTTTGTTGACAAATCTACAGTGTTAAACATTCATAGATTAATATGTATGTATGTATGTATGTGTATATATATATATATATATATACACGTCAAAGATTTATACTCTCTCTGCTCTCATATATAAGCAAAAATAATTACTTCCCATAGATTAAGAAAGTTAGTTGAAATCATTTAATTTTACTAATCTCAAGTAGAAAGTAAGGTTATTCTTAAAATGTCCTCCATTCAAACCTAATACCTATTCTTAAAATGTCCTCCATTCAAACCTAATACCTTGAATAAAAATGACTCCATAAAAATTGAATTGCAATTAAATGAAGATTATTTTAGGAATGACATCAATAAATAGGGGTGAAATTAGTTAGATTTTCTTAATTTGAGTCCAAAAAAAAGGGGACTATTCATATAATGTGTATAATCTATGAAAGATGTCAAAAATTAATGAAAGGTTGTATCCTTTCATGAAAATATGTGTCTATTCATATAAAGTGTATGTATGAATAGATGCAACTCATCATAAAGAGGCATGAGAAGTGACTTTTCATGGAAAGCCATGAGAAGTGACTCTTGACTAAGGGTCATGAGATGTGAGTCTTCACCAAGGTTTAAGGGATGTATATCATTAAAAGGTTAAATATCTTCACTAAAAGGGATGAGATGATCTATTAATAAAACCAATCTAAATGAAGAAAAATACTACAAAACAAAAAAAATAATAGGAGTCACCAGATTCTTTGTACACTATATTCCATCCAATATCTACATATATTGTTAGGTATGGGTATGTAGTAATTTTTCCATGCAATGCCTTTGGTTTCAAAGAATGTAGCCACACAATCTAAAACTTCTTGATGCATTCTAAATTGCATAGCCACTCTTTATGTGATAGGTACTTTTGTGTAATACATTTGTGTGACAACTAGCATTGAAACTCTCATGCATATAGCAAAAAAAAAACTATTTTTATTTATCCAACATATTGAACATAAGCGTGCTAAGGAAAGTAGTCCCTAGCTGAGTCCAGGGCAAATCTCCTACACTCAATTTTCTAGGGATTTAGCCGGTGCCACCTACATAGCATAGGTTTTTCATGGTTGATCAACCTAGGGTGTGGTTGCAAATTTGAGAATCTCTCCCATAACCAAATATGAACCAAGTAGTGAAAGGGTGACCAAAGAATTACCTCTTATCATCAGCCATACTAACTATTGTTTTCTTCAATAGACCTAAATCATTTTATATGTTGGCTTAAAATATTGGTCACAAAGCCGATTATCTACATCAAGGAAAAAAACTTGCTCACCAAGCCATTGGGAGAGAAATCAATCTCTGCCAACCAAGTTGCAAGGAATGTTTCATGCTCCATTTCATTCCACTATCGACGAATATCCACCCTTGCTAATGTATAAACCCCATCCTTTTTATTCCTTGTAGTTTGTTTTCATATTGTATGAATCAATTTCTTCTCCACTTTTATCATTTCCTAACTTTGAAATGAGGTGAAGATGGGATCATGAACTATTGGACAATTCTCCGACACCATCACATCCTCCAAGGTGTTTTTTTTCTCACCTTAGGGTAACAAAAAAGTATTTGTCTCAGGACACCACTTCTCAACAACCCCAAAACACATGTTTTCATTTTTTACTATGAAGCACTTGGGTTGAAAACATGTGTTTTGGGTTGTTGAGAAGTTGTGTCCTTAGACAAATACCTTTTTGTGTTCCTAGGGTGAGAAAAATGTCACCTTGGAGGATGTGATGGTGTTGAGGGTTTTGCAACTGTTGGTGATCCTGTCTTTACCCCATTCCAAAGCTAGGAAATGATGAAGGTGGAGAAGAAATTGATACATAGAATAGGACAACAACAATCTCCAAGGAGTAAAAAGAGTGGGGTTTATATAAACATTAGCATGGATGGATTTTTGTCAATAGTGGGAGTGAAATTGAGCATGAAACATCCCTTGCAACTTGCTTGGCAATGATTGGCTTCTCTCCTAGTGGCTTGGTGAGAAAGTTTGTTTTCCTTATTGTAGTTCATCTTGCTGGAGAGAATCAACTTGTGACCAACAGTTTTATCCAACATATAAAATGATTTTGGTCTATCGAAGAAAACAATAGTTTAGTTGACTGGTAATGAAGAATTGGAATTGTAGTTAACTCTTTGGTCACCCATTTACTACTTGGTCCAAACTTGGGTGTCTTAGCAACCATAGCCTAGGCTGATTACCAATGAAGAACCTATGCTATTTAGGTGGAACAAGCTTAATCAATTGAAAATTGACGGTGTGAGATTTTCCCAGGACTCTACTAGGGGCAATTTTCCTTGGCACCCTTAATCATGTTCAATTTGTTGGTAAGTTTAGGTCTTTTAATCCAAAAAAGGAAACTCGGTTTCCATGTGAGAGTAATTTGGATAAATGAAAATAGTTTTGGTTGTTATATGCATGAGTATTTCGATGCTTGTTTGCAACAATGTATTATAAAAAAGTACCTACCACATAGAGAGTGGCTATGCAATTTGGAATGCATCAAAGCTATTACATTGAAAAATTAATGCATACCCAAAATTACTTAAAAAAATTGCACACAATATTACTTGGCAAAAAGCAGTCTAAAGCTACTCTATCATCATGGACCTCATGTATCAAAAGCAAATACAAATGGTAATGATGCTGATGTTTGCACCTGAATTTTCTCCTTTGAAAACTGTTCAATTTGGAAATCCTTCTCAAGACATTGTTGACCCAAGAGATGGAGGCTTCAGAGGAAGACTATGGAGATGGAAATGGGAAAATGAATCAAGGCAATTTATTGAGGGGTTAATGGATCTTGAATAGAGAATCAATATACTATTGAACAAATTATTCTTATAAACCAAATCTTTAGAATTTGTTAATATGTTTTACTTATTTCTTATACTAGCAAAATTACATGAATGTTCAGCCTAAAAAGAAAATATGACATGATCTTGTAATTTTTAATGCCTTGGGTACATTAATGTCTTGGTTTCACATTTGTTATTTGTTATTTTGCCTTACTACAAGAAAAATGACCTATACCTATGGACAAAAACTGTCACTATAAATAAAAAAATCTGTAGGTAAATGTATAATAGACTTTGTCCTACGGACGTTTCTTCCGTCAACTTTGAGGAGACGTATAATGACGACTAAGTGTCTGTCACTATAGGTTTTAACTACTATGTATAGTGTGTAGGTAAAAGTCATTAACTTTTACTTACATCTCCAAACTGTAGGTAAATGTCTTTAATATGTACCTATCATCTTCAACTATAGGTAAATATGTTTAACATGAACACCTCTAATAAGAAGACAATTCTAGGGTGCCAATTTGAGAGCCTAACTAGAAAGGCTACGATCTGTTTGGTAACTAGAGATGCACCTTGGCATTGGAATCTGCCCTCCTCAACCTTGCCTTGCTATAACATGAGTGCCCAAGTACTATTTTTCCTTAAATTATTACTAGCTGGAAGTTTACCAATCATGATATACAGACACACTTTGCATAGAATCAATATTAGAGAATCTCATGCCAGAAGCATATCTTTTATTACATTAGAAAGCACAACTATACACGAGAAACAGAGAAAATCCTAGCTAATGAACACCATAATAACTCTACTACCAGTCACACTCTTCTCATAGTTATCATTAAAGGTATTTACATGGCCTCGCATGTAAGCCTTACCGTCACAAGCACATAAACACATTACTCCATTGATGCATCACACGGTACTCTATTTGAAAATGGATCTTTTACTCTGTGCCTGCAAGGACTGTTGACCCTTGCACCTGATAGTTCATTGCATCAAATAGACAAAATATATCATAAGATATAAGTCTCAAAGTTCATAAATGGACAGAGCCACACGGTCAAAATAAGCAAACTAACCATTAGTGCAGAAACAAATATTCCAATAAATTATTATGTGTAGTGGAGCTTTCCAATTTTTGTACCTAACACTCGATTTTCTTGTTAACCAAGGCCAAAAAGACCACCTAAATGAGACTTTTCAACCACTTGACAACCTAACCAAACATGCTTAGATTATAATTTTGCTCTTAGGAACTTACAATGTTATTACCTCGGTGAAATTTAGTTGCAATTGGCAATCCTAGTTACGTAATGGATATTCAACTCTAACTTCTTAAGCTCTAAGATTACCTTCAAAAGTGATATGAAGATTTAAGTTTAAATTAGTCTAACCCATTCATTTTGGACACTACACTTTCCGTTTAGTGAAATTTAGCTGTACGTGTTGGCTTTTTATGAACTCCTATTCTATTGTCTCTGACCTCACATTTTCCCTTTGTACCTAAAGCAGTCTCAACTTACATTAACCTTATATTACTATTGGGACTGATCACTGATTCTCTGTTCTAAATAGATGAAAAGAATATTCCGCAAAGAGAACTGAGAGCAGCACCGATAATTATATTTAAACTCATGTCATCTCGTTGCCTTGAAGAATGCACCCCAGATATGCACTTGGAACAAATAGTTGCCAAAATGCTGAGGATTGTGATATGCTGGAACAAAAAGAAACTCACCTTGAGGGAAAGAAAGCAAGTGACTTGCCACAAAAACCTTTAAGCAATATAATTTACTTTACTTGTGATATGCTGGAACAAACAGAACATTGAATACAAACCAACAATAGCAGGGGAAGATATAATTTACTTTACTTGTTTGGTGAACAATATATAAAATTTGGTCAGGTGAGACAGCAATATAAATACTAAGTACCAACTAATACAATATCTATGCCTTTTTATATAGCTTTGCATTAAAAAGTAATAGAAAATAATATGTATATATACTAGGAGTATATTTTATTATTATTATTAAATCATAAATTATGATAAATATTAATTTTTTAATTTTAATAATAGATATTTTTAATAGGAAATAATAAATATTTAAAAGCTATATAAAAAGGGATTTTTAATGAATTGACAACTTAAAAAGAAGTGTAGGTTAAATTTATATATGCATTGATTTATCCTCCTCCATGATGTAAATGAAGTTCAATGAAACAATGCAACTATTTGTAATACTATTAATTAACAAATAATATTAAAATAAAAAATAAATATTTTTTATCAAAAAGTTACTTTGGGGTAGATTTAGAGGGGTAGGGTAGGCTTTCCAACTTTATAATATCACACATGTACATCTATTAAAGCTGGAATGCATGGGCCATCCCAACCGTTTCAATGTTGGAATGCAAAGATGATGAAGCTTCACTTTAAAATTTTACTCGGGACCAACATTTTATATTTTGATGCATAAATTCACCCTTATAAAAGTATTCACTCTTGAACAAGAGAATATTAGGAACTACTCACTCTCTTTCATGATAAGCTACATAACTTCTCCTATCTCAAGTATGTCACACTAATTTATTTTTAAGTTTTTTATTTCTCCCTATTGTTTAAATTTAGTCTATCTCAATTTAAATTTGAATTTTGAATTTTAAAATTTGATACATTATATCAATTTGATAGACATACAGATCATATGTATTTGTTTAAATAATTTGTTGACAATGTGGTCATAGCTAAAAAATTGCAGAGCGAAAAACATCTAACTAAATGCTTAGGTGTAACATAAATTGGAAAATCAAAATATGGATACTTACTAGGTATAGTTCAAAATCAGCAGCTGGCCCAATGTTCAGAGCCTCAGCTTTTGCCAGGTCATACTATTTAACACTTGTCAAGAACTCATTGATGCTCTCTCTTGTTTGAACAGAGGCAGCAATGTCAACCAAATAATCATAAACCTGCTAGATATACAGAACATTCATCTACCAATAAAACTTACAAATATTCCCATTTATTAGAAAAATCAAATCTAACCTTGTATTCAGACTGCGCTACTTTGGAAATAACTCTTGTTGGATCCTTTGAAGCTCCTTTAGCTCGTAAGAAATCAAGGACCTCAAAATTTGTGAGTGCACTAGCATTGCCCTCTAAGCTGTGACAAAGCTATTAAACATCAATCATATCCCAATATAAAAGAGAAAGGTTCAATTGAAATTAGTGTATTAATTTTGAAAACAAAGAAAAATGGTAGAAACAAACATTTTCATCTATAAGACACCAGAGTGAGAGAAAAGGCAGTTACAAAACAAGAGTGTCTCCTTTGCTTCTACAATAAAGCCAGCCCAGTACACAAACAGACAATTACAGAATGAAATTCCCAGTTTTCACAAAATATAACAAATCACACTGCTAATACAGCTTAAACACACATAATTGGGTTGGGGTGGACATCAAAAGCAAAAAAAATTGAGTTGGGTGTGTTTTCCCCTACAAAGAAAAATAGCAATGTTAAAAAATTAGAACAATACATTTAATTTGAGCAACCAAACAAGAATAAAATAGTGAAGACAAAAACTAGTTGTGAAGCTTGTGGCGGTTTGAATTGTGGGTCCAAAGAATCTTCTGGTTTAGCCTTGGAAAAACTGGAATCAACAATAGGCTTTGCATTGTTAGGCTGAGTTAATCCAGCCACTGCCTTCATTCATGTGATTATCAATGTTTACTCCTACTGCACTCACTTCCTAACCTTCTGGTTTGTGATTCTTGACATCAAGAAAAATTAAATGCTTGATTACAATCAGCATCCCTATAATTTAAGTGTGAAATAACTACTATCTTCCATTCATTTCCATAAATTATCATGAAATTCATCTCTCTCTATTCCTTTTAATACATGTTAAAATCAAAAGATAAAGACTAAACCAGCCTATAAGATTTAAAAGCTTAATTCACTAGAAATTACCCTTACCTTTCGTTAAGTTATCATGTATTAGTCATGAGAGTGAACACTAAATAAAAACGATTGCAATATAAATATATACATGAAGAGTTGGGTTATTAAAAAAAAGTACCTCCATTGAGCCATAAGAGAACGAGTTTTTGTTCTGGTTTGTGAGTGGCCTCGAAAAACCAATAGAACAGTGTTGTTCCTTGAGTTTCATTGGCAGTGATATAACCACCATATTGTTGAACTTCACCAAAGGCTGCGCAGGTAATCCATGCACTCTATCAGCTTCTTCCTCTGCCAGTATCTCCTGGCTAAGGTAACTAGCTACTGAAGGCTTTGCCACACCTAACGCTTCTATGGTCAAACAAACAAAAAGCAGAAGATGAAGATTAAGAAAAACTGAACACAAAGCCATAACTGATATATATCTCCGGTGTAGGTGTGTTTGTGTAGGTGTGCGATATATATCCACGCATTGAATTGGCTAACGGCCAAACCAAATACGCCAAATACAGTGATTCAAAAAGCATTCAAATGCCTAAGCTGCGCCGCATTTCAGTAAGTTGCAGATGTGATCATTACAATGCAGCAGCATTAATATAGAGTTGCATGCTAAAAGAATCAAAATGAAAATCTGGTATATATTGGCTTAGAAATATTTCTAGCCTTGTAGGAGAATTTGTAGAAGATAGGAATGAGAAAACCCTAAGGTTTATACTGTAATTAATAACACAAGAGTCTCAAGATAGAGAATGAAGCTTCATTGTAAGAACTGTGGAAAGCACCTGTAGCAGATGATGAGAGTCATGAGCAAAATGACGGCGACAGCAACGAAGTCTATTTCGTTGAAGCCTTTGGGAAGAGACGGCACCGTAAGGCGCCATTTGGTGGAGGAGATTCCGATTGTGGTGCCTAGGTACGTCGTCAAGCCTCTGGCGACGGTGACATTGGAAAGCACAGACCAAAGGTGACGTGGAGGTAGCTGAAGGCGCCGTCGGCAACAGGCATGTCGACGACAAACTCAGTGTAGCAGAAAGCGGAGAGGAGGGTGCAGAAGCCGGTAGTGGCAATTAAAATAAGAGTAAACACCAAATTCAAATTAAATACTAATAGTATCTTAAAATTTCATTAATTTATCTACACTATCCATCCATTTGTAAGTAAAAATCTTTTTTATTTTACCTACAATTTAGCTGTAGGGATAAGTTTTTATAAGGTTTTACCTACACTACATAGTTATAGGTAATTTTTTTTTATATTTTTCCAAGATTTACCTATACTAAAAACTGTAAGTATAAGTCGTTGAATTTAACCTACATTAAACAATGGTAGGTAATAAAGTATTTTTAAAGTTTACCTACACTAATTCATGTTTGTAGGTAAAGGTGTTTGTAGGTATAAGGCATTTTTCTTGTAGTGCCTATGGTGGTTCAAGGAATGTGTGCAACACTTTTTTCACTAAATATTTATTATTTATATTGAAATTCGGGTGAGACACTATAGATAAGTGTTTGTTTGAGTATGTATTACATTGTTTCAAACATGGATCAATAATTTTTAACCAAATTTAGGCCATTATTTGGAACCTATGGTTGTGTTTAGGGTCTTATTGGAAAACTGTATTTATTAAAAAAGACAAATATACTTTAAGCATAACATGCTACCAAGTTGACTCATCTTCCAAAAGTAAAGAACACAGTATAAGAAGATTTTTTATTCTTCTACCAAATTAAAAATTTATTTCTTATGTTATCAAAAATTACATTTCCTTCCTTTTTTTTCCTTCCAAGCGTTTACCTTAAACTCAAAAAATTAAAGTAGGATATTTTTCTTAATTATTATATTTATTATCCTTTAGGCACAAAATATAAAGTGATGTCTCTTTTATTGAATTTGTACCTATTTGGGTAAAATTTGTAGCTTTCACCTTGACATGGCAGAGGTTTGAGCAATTAAAGAATCCTAGGAAAAAGAGTGTGCCACATACTAGTAATTCAATGATTAACACTGAAGATCTTTTAACCATATACATATACTTTACTAATTAATAGTCTCAATTGTGATTTTGTTACTATCTGACTTTTCTAGGTATATTTATTAGCCGATTTACTCCAATAAATAGTCGGAAAATTGAAATCCAAGTTGTCGATCACCTCGGAAAAATTGAAGCAAAAGGCGTCTTTTCTTTTTGTTTTTCTTCTCTTGAATAAATGTGATGAGGACATGACCAAGAGCAAGGGCAAGGATCCACTTGAAGGACTTGGAGGACCTATGACAAGGCTAGAGCAAGGAAAGCCAAGGAAGCTCTTCAACAAGTGCTGTCCATACTGTTTGAATACAAGCCCAAGTTTCAAGGAGAAAAGTCCAAGGTTGTGAGTTGTATCATGGCCCAAATGGAGGAGGACTAAATGACACCACTTTGTCTCAATTTTTAGAGTGTTTAGTTTGTCTAAATAATGGCCCAATCCTTGTAAAGTTGGCTGACCAAAAATATGTTTTGGGTTAATCAATTAAAAGGGCTTTAGTTAGGTTTAGTTCAAGTTGTAATAAGGGCCCAATTGGCAACCTAGGCATCAGCCTTTTGGGAGACCAAATGGTGGCTGACTTGTTGGCTGTTGGGGGTGACTTTTGGTTGCCACAATTTCAGTTACACTCAGCCATTAAGTTTTTTTTAATTCCCTAGGTTAATGGCATTAAGTTATTTTAATTCTAGGTTAGTGGGTCATTACTAAAATCTGCTGTAAAGCTTCTATATAAGCTGAACCATTTTATCAATAAAGACAAGTTGAGTTTTATTCAGAAAATTAGAGTTTATCTCTTTTATCTTAGTGAGAGTGATTCTCCTAAATTCTTAAGTGATTCAAGAACACCCTGGCTGTATCAAAGGACTTTCACAACCTTTGTGTGTTGCCCTCGCTGGAAAGAGTGATTCTTTCCTTCCTATCATCTCCACCCTTGTTCTTTCAAACCACAATTCCAGAAAATCCACCTCTGCCCAAAATTATCTCGTGACCATAACTCCCATTTTACACACTCAAATTAAGTGATTCTTGAGCCTAAATTGAATTTCAAAACGAGACCTTTCACCTCGTTTTGGAATCACCTCATTTGGAGCCCTGTAGCTTCCGTTATTGCCATTTCTATATTTCTGTCCAGCCACCACTTAACCTACGTTTTACCATCCCATTCATCCATTTTATGCCAGAAACCACCTTATTAAGACCCACGAAATTAACCACCTTATTTTCCATCCTTTCCTTAATCAATTTCCGCATTTTCCATCAAGGTTTAATCCTAGACGATCCTAAGTCAGCCCTTGTGCCATGAGGGTTCATATCAAAATGGTTGGAAGACAAGTTGAGAAACAAAAAAAGGCTCAGTAAGCAAAACATAGGATTGAAACAATTTTCTCTTCAAAATCAATCCAATCCAATTGATGTGTGAATCTCATAAATGTTGATTAAAATGAAACTGTGTTTAAGTCTGTCTGGAAGAGCAGCTCTCTGAAAAAAGTCTTGTCTTTTTCATGGAAACTTTTACATGACCGTTTGGCAACTAAAAAAAACCATGATTATGAAGGGCCAAGACATTTATAGTAGCCAAGATGAGGTTACTACTTCACCTTCCTCTAGTGAAAGTGAAGAAGCAAAAGGGGAAGAATCTAGTGAGGAAATTGACTCCCAAGAAGAAAGGAACCTTTTAATGGTCAAAAGGCTTCTAGGAGGCCGATCTTGTGACTTGGTAAATTGGATTGATGCTATTAAACATCACTTGTAATGTTGCTCTATTTTTTTTCTTCATCCCTGTTTTTGTGTGCTTTCGCATTCCTTTATAGTCGCATACAACTATTCAAAAAAATTTCCCCATTTCTATTTATAAGCGAATGAACATAGGAATGATATTGAATCATATTTCTGAGTTCGACCTAAGTTAATCCCGTGCTGCGGAATTTCCAAGTTTTACTTACTTTTGAACGATTCGAAAGTCATTTTCAATTATTTTTTTATCGACATCAATCGAGACTATTTTTGATCGGATGTCAGTTGGGGCAATTTTTTGGCAAACGCCGACTTGGACTTTCTTGGACGACATAGGCTGGTGATATTTTTTTGCTTGACATCGGTTAAAAAGTAGCACCTACTAATGTTGATGAGAAAAAGCTTGGCCTACGTCAGTTGAACAAACCCTCAGCTGCCATCAACAAAAAACAAACTTAGCTGATGTCAACATAAAAATAACAATGACTAACATTGACCGAAAACCTAGCCTATTTGAACAAAAAAATATCCATAAAATGGCTTTGGCAAAAACCCTTGCTTGATGTCGACCAAAAAACCAAGCATATGTCAGCTAAAAAATGGCCTTGGCATCGACCAAAAATAGCCTTGACCATTGTCGACCGAAAAACATCATCAACTGATAAGTTCTATCCTATTTTATTGTGTACTTTTTTACTCTTAATGTTTATTGTGCCCAGTCCAACCATTTGAATGATGTGAGAATAGACTGTGATTGGAAAGTCATGATTTTATTTGGAATTGAAATTGGATGGTTGATGTGTTATGACCTAGGATTTGTTTTAATATATTAATTTTATAAGAGGCTTGCTTTATATGTATCAAGATTTTATGATTTATCTTTCTAAGGATATGTGGTAAGTTGTAAAATTCAGAATATTTTTTCCAAGAAATTGGGGACAAGAAGAAATGATGTCTCCTTAACCATGAACTATGAAATTGGGATAGAACACCTCTTTTATTATATGAGATTGATGTTTTGGGTATTTCATGAGTCATAATGGTTTAAATAATATAAATTTTCTCAAACTCTATTTGAATCATATTTAATGAAAAATATAACTTTTTTATTTTTAGAGATTGTTTAATCTAGTCGATAAAAAATCAAGTTTTAATTTCAAATCAATCAAATGAAATTTTGTTCATTTAAATAGTGGATAAATTGAAAGTTCTAGGCATTGAGACAAGTTGTTGTGGTAACGATACTCTACATAGATTTTTAACTATTTGTATAGGTACACTTGCCTAGTGGTCAACTCCAACTTGTTCAAACTCATTCAAACCCATGAACCAAACCCATAGACCCATGGATGTGACATGTCTTTAAAATTACTATTGTTGTTTATATGTTTACATATTTTTTATATTTAAAAGTTCAAATACTGGTGATAACACATTCACTAACTTGTTCAGACTTCAAAGTCTTTCATGAGTTACTAAGTTCCCATTCTCTCTCTCACTCTCTACACTTTGCATCAGATTAAGGTTTCCAATTCTTTCTATTTCCCTCCACACATTGACTATAGGACATCCCCTCCATAACGTATTTCGATTTCTTCGAATGTCATTGTTGACTTATTGAGATTAAGTACTTAATTGTTAAGCAATATCACCATAACACTTTCATGATGCGCCAGCTAAGTGACTAGCTTCAAGGTGATTTTTCATAATTTGTAGTTTGTGCTTATTTAAAACCTCAGTTTTAAAAAGTTTAAAACAAATTTAGATGTTCAGAACCAATTCACTTAATCAAAATCAACTTGTTTGTGACCAAGATGTTTAGGGTTAGGTTTCATAAAAAAGTAACATGAATCCAACCTACCTTCTAAAGGAGGAAGCTACAGGATTGAGCCAGATATATAGGTACAAATTCAATAAAAGGGACAACATTTTTTTTTGTGTGTGTGCGTATGTGAAGGGTAAAAAAATTTGGCCAAATCTATGTTATCTTTTTTAGTTTTAAGTAAAGGTTTCATAGATAAAAAATTGAAGGTAAAGAAATTTTGAATTCCATCATAACTAATGTTTTATTTGGTATAGATAAAAGATCTTCTTATACTATTTACTATTTAATTTTGGATGATGAGTCGATTTGGTAGTAGGTTTCATAAATTAGAAATTGAAGTAAAGGTTTTAAGAGTGATTTGATTTAGGCTTAGCCCTCCAAATGTCAAAAACAGTCAACCAAAGTCAAAGTAAGGAGTTGTAAGTCGACCAATTTATGACAATTTTGTAAAAAGATACAAGTTTAGTCAAAACCTTATAAATTAGAGTTTTGAACACCAAATTAACTAATTAATTAGTGTAGGCCTAATATAATTAATTTAAATAGACAAAGACCTAATATAATTAATGTTTCTAATTATTAATTAGTTAACTAGAATTTAATTAACCTTAATTGTCTTAATTACAGCTAACTAATAATAGATTACTCCCTCCGTCTCGAAACAAGCTAAACAGGTATTTTATTTTCAAGATCCTTGTGATGAAAGATGGTTAGTGGTTCTACATGGAAAAACAATTAACGTTAATTTAGCCTAAAAAGATTAAATTTGTACTTCTGAGTTCGAGGATAGTGGGAAGCGTTTTGAAACTTTGAAAAAGGGGAACGAGAGGTCAACATTGTGTTAAGCATAGAGGTGGGTCTATGTCTTCGGTGGTGCATACAGGATATTTGGAAGGGAGGCAGATTCATGAAGGTGTACCATGGGTGAGGCACTTCTTGTGTCTATTGCCCATCCAATTATTAATATATTTGATCTTTTTTCTAAAAGCATTGAGGTGAGACACAACAAGGTTCTAGGATTCAAAAAACTCATCTTTAATTGATTTAGGTGAGTTTTAACTATTAGAAATTGTAATTTAGTTTATAAATATAGATTGGTGATTTCACAAATCCCATGAAATTATATTTTAAAATTTCTAATAGACACGTTATCACTTAACTAACGATAGGAATCTAGAATAATTTTTTAATATATCAGGAAACTAGAGGTCATCATTAATTCATTTATTGATTTTTTTTTGTTCACCATTAATATTTTAAGAATATAAGTAAAAAAAGTTGATTAATGTTACATTAAAAAGCTAAAATGACAATTATTTTGATTTTTTTTTCTCTTACATTACAATTATAATAGAATGGGAAGGAGTAGAATATAATGAAAGATAGAAGATTAAAGTCTCTTGCAAGATGAATAATGAAACTTTAATTAATCCAAATGAAACAAATTTGGACCCAAAATCCTAATGGGCCAATGGGGCTCGGCCCAAAACCCCAAGATGTAGGGTTACAATACAAGAAATGTAAACACTCTCCCTTGGTCTTCATTCATGCACGGCCACTTCTAGAGTTTTAGGAGAGATAAGAGAGCTTTTATCTCTTGCGTGGTGTTCTCTCTCTAACTTCATGGTCATCCTAGGTCACGTTCTCACCTTTACAACTCAAATCTTGTCCCTTGGACATCAAATTCAAGGAGGAAGCTCTAGCAGACAAGGGTTTTTCATCAATCCATTTTGTTTTGCATTTTCTTGAACTCTAGAAGACTTCAAATCTCTCAAGGTATTGAGAGGTTCTATTTTCTTTAATGTCTATTTTGGTTTGGGAGGTTATCCTCCATGAGTATGGGCTCTTAGATTTGGTTTGGGGGGATTAGATTGAATTTTAAAATGAAATCCAAAATCTGATTTTATTCAAAACAGATGGGTTTATTAAATTTTAATATGTTCGACTTTTGGTTTATTTGATTTTCAGTTTTTTGCTTGATTTATTCTTAAAGTTATATTATAAAATCAGTTTATGAACATTCCTAAGAAAACCGATAAAGTAAAGACATCAAATGTACAATTAAGTCTATTAACTAGTAAAGTACGTTTTTGTTGACAAATCTACAGTGTTAAACATTCATAGATTAATATGTATAGTACATTCTTTTGCCAATGATTCTTTAATGGACATTCTCTCCTACTTAATTTTTTCAGTTTAATGTAAAAGTTTATTTAGAAGGAAAATTAATTTTGAGTTGCATAAAAAATTCCTTGTTGCTTTTGGTAGGGATAAAAGATCTTCATATATTGTGCTATTTACTTTTGAATGATGAGTAGATATGGTTGCACATTATACATAAATTAGGTTAGTCCTTTTTAATGAATTTAATTACTTATATCGATATCTATATTATATTTATTAGGTTAGAGATATGTAGACACAAAATAACATAACACCATGACATAAACTTTTGCAGTTTCCAATTGAAATAACATAACACCAGAGAGAGTATTAATCTTTGATGTATATATATATATATATATATATATATATATATATATATACATCAAAGATTAATACTCTCTCTGGTCTCATATATACGCAAAAATAATTACTTCCCATAAATTAAGAAAGTTAGTTGAAATCATTTAATTTTGCTAATCTCAAGTAGAAAGTAAGGTTATTCTTAAAATGTCCTCCATTCAAACCTGATACTTTGTACACTATATTCCATCCAATATCTACATATATTGTTAGGGATGAGTCGAGCCTAATGGTTAGTGTTTTATATGCATACCTTGGAAAATTGCACTTTTCTTAATTTGGTTTTTGTTCTTTCTTGCAATATCATCACACTCAATTTATCAGGTATTTCTTTATTTTTGAAGTGGCGTCTACATATATTGTTAGGGATGAGTCACCAGATTCTTTGTACACTAAAAATAAAGGAGTCACCAGATTCTTTGTACACTATATTCCATCCAATATCTACATATATTGTTAGGGATGAGTCGAGCCTAATGGTTAGTGTTTTATATGCATACCATGGAAAATTGCACTTTTCTTAATTTGGTTTTTGTTCTTTCTTGCATTATCATCACACTCAATTTAACAGGTATTTCTTTATTTTTGAAGTGGTGTCTCCAATCATCACACCTTGAAAAAGGTATGTATGTCTTCAACACCCCAATCCCAACCAATAGGGAAGATGAGATCATTGCTAAAGCCCGTTAGAAGACAAGTATGATGGTTATATTTGAATGGGACACATCTTAAAAGATACGTGTGTGACACTTTTTTTTAAACTACGTGATGGGAACAAATAAGAAATTTCTTGTCAATTACTTTTATAATTATCGGATGATTGATAGTAGGCCTTTTATGAAACAAGTGCATAAATTGAATGTATGCTTAATATCTACGAACAAACACAATATGGATGTAGATGAAAGTTAATGATTCTATCTTGAATCATTGACAAAGTTCCTTCCTTATGGAATGACTTTAAAAAGTTTGAAACATCTAAAAGATCAAACCGATTTCTCTTGAACAATCGAGGTAGTAAAATGATACCAAAGGTACATATGTTCAACAAATGGTGTGAGTAATGGAGGAAGGTACATTGAAAAAGTTCTCTAAGAGTAGGAAGTGGGATTTTGTTATTCATGTAGTTTCACGTGCAGCCATAGTAAAAATGCATTTACGACTTCATTAAATATTGGATTGAGTTGGAATTTTGTGAGCCAATTCAGGATACATAATTCTTAAATCTAAATCTTTGGTTTGTTTATTGGTTGCTTGTGGTGAGAGATATTTAGTTTGTACTATCAACAATTTTTTATACTTTCATCTTCTTGATTCTCTATTTGTATGTTTGTTGTTGTTTTAGTTGTTTAACCAATACTCACTTTTATCTAAAACCATGTGATTTTCAGAATCATGGGATTTGGTTGTTTTGTTAAAAAAGGTGAGAGATATTTTGTTCATTAAGTTGTATGATTAATTGATGAACGTGATTTGTGCACTAACTTGAGTATGTTTAATCTAAAACCATTTGGTTCATATATATTTTTAAAATGGTGGGTGATTATGTGAAATTTTCAAAATTATTTAAAGATTGTATCATTTCATGAGATTTTGTGTTCACTTATATGAAGTGAAAGTATGAATAGATGCACAACAAACATGAGATGTGACTCTTCACCAAGAGTCATGACATGTGACTCTTACCAAGGCCTTGAATGCAGAAAATCACCGGATTCTTTGTAACCATGCCCCTTCCATTCTTCCCTTATGCACATAGAGAAATAAGGAAACTATCATCGCTAGTTGTTTTCTTTGGTTTTCCTTAACTTTTGTTGAGTCATCACCTCCAATTTCAACTAACATAATAGATAAATTTTGCTCGTGCATGTGTGCACGCATACCATGTCGAAGCATAGGTTGATGTCGTAAGATATTATAAAAATACATACCTTTCATACACAAACAAACATATTGCTAAATCCTACAAGATCATATTGTAGTTTGATTTTGTGAACATTCATGTCATTTAATTATGCTAGTATCAGAAATAAGTAAAACATATTAACAAATGGTAAAGATTTGGTTTATAAGCTAATAATTTGTTCAACAATGACAAAATTTTGTTATATTTAATTTCTAAGTCAATGTATCTAGTCTATTGATTCTCTTTTCAAGATCCAATACTCCTCCAATAAACTGCCTTGATTCATTTATCTCATTTCCATCTTTATAATCTTCCTCCAAAGCCTCCATCAGTGGTTCAACGGTGTCTTGGGAAGGATTTCCAAATAAAATAGATTTCAAAGGAGAAAATTCAGGTGGAAACACCAGCATCATTGCGTAGACTGCTCTTTCACCGAGTAATATTCTTTGCAAAATCACGATGATGATACAGTATTGACTGCTTCCACCATCCTGCATAACGCGTGGTGACATCTCCCTCAAAAAATCCAAACAGGAAAATAGAAATTCCCGTTAGATATGGGTATGTAGTAATTTTTCCATGCAATGCCTTTGGTTCCAAAGAATGTAGCCACACAATCTAAAACTTCTTGATGCATTCTAAATTGCATTGCCACTCTTTATGTGATAGGTACTTTTGCGTAATACATTTGTGTGACAACTAGCATTGAAACTCTCATGCATATAGCAAAAAAAAAAACTATTTTTATGTTGGCTTAAAATATTGGTCGCAAAGCTGATTATCTACATCAAGGAAAGCAAACTTGCTCACCAAGCCATTGGGAGAGAAATCAATCTCTGCCAACCAAGTTGCATGGAATGTTTCATGCTCCATTTCATTCCCATTATCGATGAATATCAACCCTTGCTAATGTATAAACCCCATCCTTTTTATGCCTTGTAGTTTGTTTTCCTATTGTATGTATCAATTTCTTCTCCACATTTATCATTTCATGGCTTCAAAATGGGGTGAAGACGGGATCATGAACTATTGGAAAATTCTCCAACACCATCACATCCTCCAAGGTGTTTTTTTTTCTTACCTTAGGGTAACAAAAAGGTATTTGTCTCAGGACACCACTTCTCAACAACCCCAAAAAACATGTTTTCATTTTTTACTATGAAGCACTTGGGTTGAAAACATGTGTTTTGGGTTGTTGAGAAGTTGTGTCCTTAGACAAATACCTTTTTGTGCTCCTAGGGTGAGAAAAATGTCACCTTGGAGGATGTGATGGTGTTGGAGGGTTTTGCAACTGTTGGTGATCCTGTCTTGACCCCATTTCAAAGCTAGGAAATGATGAAAATGGAGAAGAAATTGATACATAGAACAGGACAACAGCAATCTCCAAGGAGTAAAAAGAGTAGGGACAACAACAATCTCCAAGGAGTAAAAAGAGTGGGGTTTATATAAACATTAGCATGGATGGATTTTTGTCAATAGTGGGAGTGAAATTGAGCATGAAACATCCCTTGCAACTTGCTTGGCGATGATTGGCTTCTCTCCTAGTGGCTTGGTGAGAAAGTTTGTTTTCTTTATTGTTGTTCATCTTGCTGGTGAGAATCAGCTTTGTGACCAACAGTTTTATCCAACATATAAAATGATTTTGGTATATCGAAGAAAACAATAGTTTATTTGACTGGTAATGAAAAATTGGAATTGTAGTTAACTCTTTGGTCACCCTTTTACTACTTGATCCAAACTTGGGTGTGTGAGAGATTAACAAATTAGCAACCATAGCCTAGGCTGATTACCAATGAAGAATCTATGCTATTGAGGTGGAACAAGCTTAATCAATTGAAAATTGACGGTGTGAGATTTTCCCTGGACTCTACTAGGGGCAATTTTCCTTGGCATCCTTAATCATGTTCAAATTGTTGGTAAGTTTAGGTCTTTTAATCCAAAAAAGGAAACTTGGTTACCATGTGAGAGTAATTTGGATAAATGAAAATAGTTTTGGTTGTTATATGCATGAGTATTTCGATGCTTGTTTGCAACAATGTATTATAAAAAAGTACCTACCACATAGAGAGTGGCTATGCAATTTGGAATGCATCAAGAAGTTTCAGATTGTGTGATTGCATTCTCTGACACCAAAGCTATTGCATTGAAAAATAACTGCATACCCAAAACTACTTTAAAAAATTGCAAACAATATTACTTGGCAAAAAAGCATTCTAAAGCTACTTTGCCATCATGGACCTCATGTATCAAAAGCAAGTACAAATGGTAATGATGCTGATATTGCACCTGAATTTTCTCCTTTGAAAACTGTTCAATTTAGAAATCCTTCTCAAGACACTGTTGACCCAAGAGACGGAGGCTTTGGAGGAAGACTATGGAGATGGAAATGGGAAAAATGAATCAAGGCAATTTATTGAGGGGTTAATGGATTTTGAATAAAGAATCAATAGACTGGAGACAGTGACTAAGAAATTATAAAGATAGCAAAATTTGGTCACTATTGAACAAATTATTCTTATAAAGCCTAAAAATAAAATATGACACGATCTTGTAATTTTTAATGCCTTGGGTACATTAATGCCTTGGTTTCACATTTGTTATTTGTTATTTTGCCTTACTAAAAGAAAAATGACCTATACCTACGGACAAAAACTATCACTATAAATAAAAAAATCCGTAGGTAAATGTATGATAGACTTTGTCCTACGGACGTTTCTTCCGTCAACTTTGAGGAGGCGTATAATGACGACTAATTGTCTGTCACTATAGGTTTTAACTACTATGTATAGTGTGTAAGTAAAAGTATTTAACTTTTACTTACATCTCCTAACTTTAGGTAAATGTCTTTAATATGTACCTATCTTCTTCAACTGTAGGTAAATATGTTTAACATGAACACCTCTAATAAGAAGACAATTCTAGGGTGCCAATTTGAGAGCCTAACTAGAAAGGCTATGACCTGTTTGGTAACTAGGGATGCACCTTGGCATTGGAAACAGAGAAACAGAGAAAATCCTAGCTAATGAACACCATAATAAACTTTACTACCAGTCGCACTCTTCTCATAGTTATCATTAAAAGTATTTACATGGCCTCGCATGTAAGCCTTACCGTCACAAGCACATAAACACATTACTCCATTAATGCATCACACGGTACTCTATTTGAAAATGGATCTTTTACTCTGTGCCTACAAGGACTGCTGACCCTTCCACCTGATAGTTCATCACATCTAATAGACAAAATATATCATAAGATATAAGTCTCAAAGTTCATAAATGGGGAGAGTCACACGGTCAAAATAAGCAAACTAACCATGAATGCAGAAACAAATATTCAAATAAATAATACCACTATTATGTGTAGTGGAGCTTTCCAATTTTTGTACCTAACACTCGATTTTCTTGTTAACCAAGGCCAAAAAGACCACCTAAACAAGACTTGTCAACCACTTGAGAGCCTAACCGAACTTGCTTAGATTATAATTTTGCTCTTAGGAACTTACAATGTTATTACCTCGGTGAAATTTAGTTGCAACTGGCAATCCTAGTTACGTAATGGATATTCAACTCTAACTTCTTAAGCTCTAAGATTACCTTCAAAAGTGATATGAAGATTTAAGTTTAAATTAGTCTAACCCATTCATTTTGGACACTACATTTTCCGTTTAGTGAAATTTAGCTGTATGTGTTGGCTTTTTGTGAACTCCTATTCTATTGTCTTTGACCTCACATTTTCCCTTTGTACTTGATGCAGTCTCAATTGACATTAACCTTATATTACTATTGGGACTGATCACTGATTCTCTGTTCTAAACAGATGAAAAGAATATTCTACAAAGAGAACTGAGAGCAGCACCGATAATTATATTTAAACTCATGTCATCTTGTTACCTTGAAGAATGCACCCCAGATTTGCTCTTCCTTGGCAGGTACTGCAGTAATCTTATTCTTTGGATTCTCATAGCATCTCAATCATCCAACTGCTGTAGAGTAGAAACATCCAGTCCAATTTACAAAATAACAATGTCAATAGTGACGGGATACTTACAATCATGGGAGCAAAAAGAAAAAGAACATAGACAACGTCAATGTAAAAATCCTCATATTATGAATTATCATCATCTTGAAGGGCAGGGAGGAAATGATCCAATCTGGGATCACATGGAACAAATAGTTTCCAAAATGCTGAGGATTGTGATATGCAGGAACAAAAATAAACTCACCTCGAGGGAAAGAAGCAAGTGACTTGCCACAAAAACCTTTAAGCAATATAGTTTACTTTATACTTGTGATATGTTGGAACAAATAGAACATTGAATACAAACCAACAATAGCATGGGAAGATATAATTTACTTTACTTGTTTGGTGAACAATATATAAAATTTGGTCAAGTGAGACAACAATATAAATACTAAGTACCAACTAATACAATATCTATGCCTTTTTATATAGCTTTGCATTAAAAAAAAGTAATAGAAAATAATATGTATATGATGGAAGCTTGCTTGTGGGGCTTCTATGGAGGCTGGATCTTTGAGCTTCAATGAGGTCCTTTAATAGTGATTTTCCATCATGGAGATGCAGCAGAAGACAAAGGAGAAGAGGTGAGAGGAGGCGCCATCCACTAGGGAGTAAGCCATGGAAGAAGGAGCTTCACCACCAAGATGAGCCTTGGATAAGAAGCTTGGAAGGATGCTTCAATGGAGGAAAAGAAAGAGGAAGAGAAAGAGAGAGGGGGGAGCACGAAATTGAAGGAATAAAAGAGGGAGAGAAGTGGAACTTTGAATATGTCTCACAAGACTCTCATTCATCAAAGTTACAACAAGTGTTACACATGCTTCTATTTATAGACTAGGTAGCTTCCTTGAGAAGCTTTCTTGAGAAAACTTCCTTGAGAAGCTTCTTTGAGAAAACTTCCTTGAGAAGCTAGAGCTTAGCTACACACACCCCTGTCATAACTAAGCTCACCTCCTTGAGAAGCTTCCTTAAGAAGATTCCTAAAGATGCTTAAGCTTAGCTACACATACCTCTCTAATAGCTAAGCTCACCTCCTTGAGATGAGAAGCTAGAGCTTAGCTACACACTCCCTATAATAGCTAAGCTCACCCCTATGACAAAAAATATGAAAATACAAAAAAAAAGTCCTTACTACAAAGACTACTCAAAATGCCCGAAATACAAGGCTAAAACCCTATACTACTAGAATGGCCAAAATACAAGGCCTACGAAGGAAATACCTATTCTAATATTTGCAAAGATAAGCGGGCTCATACTTAGCCCATGGGCTCGAAATCTACCGTAAGGCTCATGAGAACCCTAGGGCCTTCCCTTGGATCTCTAGCCCAATCTACTTGGAGTTTTCTACCCAATGCCCTTGCGGGGTAGGATTGCATCATTCCCTCCACCTTGGAAAGGATTTGACCTCAAATCCCGAGGTTCTTCATACTCTGGGCTTCTTCCCTCAACACCTGTAAAAAGAACAAAAATATATGTATTAGTGGTGTTTGGTATGTTGAAGGTAAGGTCTGAAAACCCATTTCCTAGGCATCTTCCATAAAAGAACATGGTTTCTCACCAACTCAATGAGTGGTGCTACAAGTATAGAAAAATATGGGACAAACCTTTTGTAAAAGTTTGTTAAGTCATGGAAGCCCCAAATTTTTCTTATACTTGGTGGAGTGGGCCACTCAGGAATGACCTATATTCTCTTAGGGTTCATGGGAACCCCTTGATCACTATTTGAAAAATTAAGAAAAGTAACGCAATAAAACATACCTTTTTCTGTATTTTCATATTGATTATTCCTACCAAAAAGTATGACAAACCTAAGGTGTCCCATATGAGTACCTAAGTTTGTATTGAAACTAAAAATAAGAACAAACCTACCTAATGGGTCCCTATGTACACAAATCATGAAGATGTTGGGTGCATGAGTGATTTTACAAAAGAGTGTTGCACCACTCAAAACATTCATCATACCACCTATTTTAGGGACTTGGTGCCTATTAATACCTATTTTAGGCACCAACAAAGAACAAGGATTTAAGCTCTTGCGAACCAAACCCTCATCCAACAACTTCTTTACTTGAGGAATAAACTCAAGCCCAAGAGGTGTGGCAATGCTAGCAAGTGCCTTTTTACAAAAGAGAAAATGTGGAGGTTGTCTAAGAGGGAAAGTTTCTTTAATGTTTGTCTTTATTGTAAAATGAGTTTCCTTCTTAGCTAAACTCTTGGAGGAGACACTTACCTCCTTACACTTCTCTTTAACCACTAATGGTTGTCCTTCTTCTTGGGGGTAGATTTCTTCACTAGATTCTTCCCCTTTTGCTTTTTCACTTTCACTAGAGGAAGGTGAAGTAGTAGCCTCATCTTGGCTTCTATAAATGTCTTGGCCCCTCATAATCATGGTTTTTGTGGTGGGGCATTGAGAAGTAATGTGTACTCTTCCAAGACATTTAAAGCACTTTATAGAGCTAGGTTTCTCTTGCATACTAGCCTTAGGGGCTTGCTTTTCTATTGTCTTCCCCTTATCATCTTTGGGCTTAGAAGGTGTCACCCCTAAGATGCCTTGACCTTGGTCTTTCTTTGGATAAGAGTCAGAGCTATAAGATTTTGAAGTAGACTTGTTTTTAAGTTGTTGCTCTACCCTTATTTCCCAATCTAAGTTAGCCTCTACATTGTCCTTCCCATGGAAGTATGAGAGGTTAATGTTAGCCTCTTGAGGCTTTCTTTCCTTTTCTCTTCTATGGGAGTGAGGTCTAAGATGTGAGCTATGCCTTCCTTCGTAATAGTCACAAAGTTCTTCACTTAGGCTCTTGCAAGAGTTATGACTACTATAGGAGGCATGTTTTTCTCTTTTCATTTCTTTTATTATTTTTCTTCTTTCTTCTTCTCTTATTTTCTTTCTTTCATCTTGACTTATTTCTTCCACTCTTTTTTTTTCCTTTTTCTTTTCTCTCTTGTTTTTCTTTCCATAGCTTAAGGGAACTCAACTCATCTAAGATTCTAGATAAAGGGTCTTTATGACTAGTACCCTCGTCATTAACACTAGATGAATGATGACTCATGTTGGTTCCTAAGTTGTGGTTCTTTCTTGTTGGAGGTTTGAAAACAAAAAGGTAAAAGAAACTATGGTTGAAACTAGCCAAAATAAACACTAAAAGAGGTGTGAAAGATAAGGTAAAAAAAAACTAATTGGTAAAAGGAAAGCTATCTAGGTGGTTTGACAATGGAAGGTAAAGGATATGAGCTATGAAAGTAAGCAAGAAATGTAAACTAGGCGAATCCTAAGAGTGTTTGGATGACCACATTCAAGGTTCCCAACAAAACACTCACTATCCTAAGGAAAAATTGCCTAAAATTATTACACACAAATGGAAGTTTGGTAACCTATTGGAGGCTCCCAACACACTTCCAATGAAAGGCCTTTTTGTTACAAAACTTGAAAGCAATGAAAGTAAGTAAATTGCAAATTACAAAATTACAAAACGGTCCTCAATTTTGGTGGTTGTTCTCTCTTTGGTGATTCACTCAATTTGGAGTGCTTCTTAGTCCAATAGCTCTTAAGGTGGTTGGTGTTGGACCTTGTGGCCTCAATAATCTTAAGAGGGATAGGCTTAGAATACAGAAGAAACAACAACAATCAATTTAACAATGTTCTTTAAACATGCAAGACACAATTGATTGCAACAAAATAAATAAGATAAGGGAAGAGAGAATGCAAACACAGTTTTATACTGGTTCGGCCACAACCCGTGCCTACGTCCAGTACTCAAGCAACCCACTTGAGATTTTCACTATCTTTGTAAAATCCTTTACAAAGTCTGAACCACACAGGGACAACCCATCCCTTGTGTTCAGATGCTTTACAACAAGAGACTCACAGTCTCTTAACCAATCTCATTGAATAAGAAGAATGAAAGAAGAATTCTCTCTTCAAGAGAAGAATATTACAATGAAGATCATGTAAGAATCCTTATAGATTTTGCAAGTGTTTGATCAAGGATTTCTTGAGAGAGCATTTGACAATGAAGTTCTTTTGGAATCTCTCTCATTGTCTTTTGAGAGGATAAGACATTTTTGGACCAAAAATACTCTCTGTCTAAAATTCGTGCCCAAGTCACCTATTTATAGGCCTTTGATGACCATTCACAAATCTAATGAAAAGATGTGACTGTTGGCAGATTTTCTGAAAACTTTCCACTGGTAATCGATTACAATGTTTGTGTAATCGATTACACAGTTATAATTTGAAGGGTTATGACTTTTGAATTTGAATTTCCAAAGTTTCGTTGCTGGTAATCGATTACAGACATATGGTAATCGATTACATGTTGAAAATTCAAATTCAAAACCTTTTTCAACAGCTATTTCTCAACCCTGTCTTCTGGTAATCGATTACACTTCCTGGTAATCGATTACCAGAGCCTTGCATGTCTTGAAAGCACTTTGTTTTAAGGCAAGGCTTGGTCTTTAGTGAATCTTGAAACAAGGCTTTGTTTGTTGAAGCAATCTTGAATTATTCTTGAAGCAAATGCTTATCATTTGAAGCAGCCTTGTTAGATTCTTCTTTGACATCATCAAAATCATGTATACATGCATTCACAGTTGGCACCTTTCTTCTTGACTCAAATTCTTCAAGGATGGCACCAATCCTCCTTCCAATTCCCTATATGGCAACCCACAAACAAGGAAACAAAGAGACAAGCAATAACCAAAGAAAAAAAAAATGAAATGAAAGCTAAACCAATGGATTTTTAACAAGACAATTTTTCAAGGATTATTCAACAATTAAAGCAATGAAAAGGACATAGAAGCAAGCTAGGACTCAAAGAGAAACTTAGAATGGCTCTAGAGTAGAGTAAAAAAAACTAAAAAAAAAAACTCAAAAAACCTTTAGCTTTGGCACTTGTCTTCACACTAATTTTCAATTGAAATTTTGGAACTAAGATTGGTATAACATAGGCACCAATTATAGAATAAATTTTGAGCCAAAACAACAAGCACACTTCTCTTTCATTTTTTTTTCCTGGATACTGATTTTCCTGCCAACTTATGTGATTTTTCGTATTTTTTTCCTTTTATCCAAATCACTTGGTTCTTTTTTTATAACTTTTTTCCATATGTTTAGCAAATTCAGTAAAAATTTCAGCTCAAAATTCGAAGTAACCAATTCTCAGTAATTTTTACAAGTTTGTATGTCCAAGCTGCCAGCACCAGTGATTTTTTTAAGCATGGTATATTGATTGCCTTGGGCTTGCTTTCAGCCTTCCTATGTATGTTGAACTCACTAGGATTTTTTAACACAGTTTTAGGAGTTCAATATTCACTTAGGATCAACATTTCAGCCAGCAATTCAATCACCAAAACTCAAATTCACAATAGACACAATCATAAGGAAACCTAAAAGTTCAAGAAAAGGTTCACAATCAAAGACTCTCTAAGAATTTTGCATGAACATGTTAAGGACTAATTAACATGAAAGATTTTACTCAAATCAAATAATAGGCTAAAGAATTTCATACACTCATGAACAAATCAGTTAGACAAAGAAACAAGAAAATAAAATTCAGCACAACATAAGAAATCTTATGTGACAAGTTTCATGACTAGACATGACTTCTATGACAAAACTACAATAGGTGAACAAGTCACTCTAGATTTTTGAGGTTTTCTTCTACTTTAATATTTTTGTAAGAATTTTATGGTTTAGGTTTCAGCCACAAAAAATAACAAGACAAAACTCAAAGGAACCCAAACTCAACACAATTCATGGTTCAAGAACAAGAACAAGAAATTTGAAGCATAGAAAATCAAATCTAGCTTCTATAGCAAGTTTAATCGGTGGAAACTCTAAAGAATCATGTTTAAAACATTTATCACAAGACATGTGAGGAGATACATGGAGAAAAAAATGAAGAAACAACAATGGAAGAGAAGGTAAAGCAAAAAAATTAATGGAGGTTTAAAGAGCACCTACTTGAAGCTCTTGTGCTCTGATACCACTTGATGGAAGCTTGCTTGTGGGGCTTCTATGGAGGCTGGATCTGTGAGCTTCAATGAGGTCCTTTAATGGTGATTTTCCACCATGGAGATGCAGCAGAAGACAAAGGAGAAGAGGTGAGAGGAGGCGTCATCCACTAGGGAGTAAGCCATGGAAGAAGGAGTTTCACCACCAAGATGAGCCTTGGATAAGAAGCTTGGAAGGATGCTTCAATGGAGGAAAAGAAAGAGGAAGAGAAAGAGAGAGGGGGGGAGTACGAAATTGAAGGAATAAAAGAGGGAGAGAAGTGGAACTTTGAAGTATGTCTCACAAGACTCTCATTCATCAAAGTTACAACAAGTGTTACACATGCTTCTATTTATAGACTAGGTAGCTTCCTTGAGAACTTTCTTGAGAAAACTTCCTTGAGAAGCTTCTTTGAGAAAACTTCCTTGAGAAGCTAGAGCTTAGCTACACACACCCCTGTCATAACTAAGCTCACCTCCTTGAGAAGCTTCCTTAAGAAGATTCCTAAAGATGCTTGAGCTTAGCTACACATACCTCTCTAATAGCTAAGCTCACCTCCTTGAGATGAGAAGCCAGAGCTTAGCTACACACCCCCTATAATAGCTAAGCTCACCCCTATGACAAAAAACATGAAAATACAAAAAAAAGTCCTTACTACAAAGACTACTCAAAATGCCCCGAAATACATGGCTAAAACCCTATACTACTAGAATGGCCAAAATACAAGGCCTACGAAGGAAATACCTATTCTAATATTTGCAAAGATAAGCGGGCTCATACTTAGCCCATGGGCTCGAAATCTACCCTAAGGCTCATGAGAACCCTAGGGCCTTCCCTTGGATCTCTAGCCCAATCTACTTGGAGTTTTGTACCCAATGCCCTTGCGGGGTAGGATTGCATCAGTATATATACTGGGAGTATATTTTATTATTATTATTAAATCATAAATTATGATACATATTAATTTTTTAATTTTAATAATAGATATTTTTAATAGGAAATAATAAATATTTTAGAAGCAATATAAAAAGGAATTTTTAATTAATTGACAACTTAAAAAGAAGTGTAGGTTAAATTTATATATCCATTGCTTTTATCCTCCTCCATGATGTAAATCAAGTTCAATGAAACAATGCAACTATTGGTAATACTATTAATTAACAAATGATATTAAAATAAAAAATAAATATTTTTATTAAAGAGTTACTTTGGGGTAGATTTAGAGGGTAGTGTAGGCTTTCCAACTTTATAATATCATACATGTACATCTATTAAAGTTGGAATGCATGGGCCAGCCCAACCGTTTCAATGTTGGAATGCAAAGATGATGAAGCTTCACTTTAAAATTTTATTCGGGACCAACATGTTATATTTTGATGCATAAATTCACCCTTATAAAAGTATTCACTCTTGAACAAGAGAATATTAGGAACTACTCACTCTCTTTCATGATAAGCTATATAACTTCTCCTGTATCAAGTATGTCACACTAATTTATTTTTAAGTTTTTTATTTCTCCCTATTGTTTAAATTTAGTCTATCTCAATTTAAATTTGAATTTTGAATTTTAAAATTTGATACATTATATCAATTTGATAGACATACGGATCACATGTATTTATTTAAATAATTTGTTCACAATGTGGTCATAGCTAAAAAATTGCAGAGCTAAAAACTTCTAACTAAATGCTTAGGTGTAACATAAATTGGAAAATCAAAATATTGATACTTACTGGGTATAGTTCAAAATCAGTAGCTGACCCAATGTTTAATATGTTCAGAGCCTCAGCTTTTGCCAGGTCGTACTATTTAACACTTGTTAAGAACTCATTGATGCTCTCTCTTGTTTGAACAGAGGTAGCAGTGTCAACCAAATAATCATAAACCTGCTAGATATACAGAACATTCATCTACCAATAAAACTTACAAGTATTCCCATTTATTAGAAAAATCAAATCTAACCTTGTATTCAGACTGCGCTACTTTGGCAATAACTCTTGTTGGATCCTTTGAAGCTCCTTTAGCTCGTAAGAAATCAAGGACCTCAAAATTTGTCAGTTCACCAGCATTGCCCTCTAAGCTGTGACAAAGCTATTAAACATCAATGATATCCCAATATAAAAGAGAAAGGTTCAATTGAAATTGGTGTATTAATTTTGAAAACAAACAAAAATGGTAGAAACATACATTTTCATCTGTAAGACACCAGAGTGAGAGAAAAGGCCATTACAAAACAAGAGAGTGTCTCCTTTGCTTCTGCAATAAAGCAAGCCCAGTACACAAACAGACAATTACAGAATGAAATTCCCAGTTTTCACAAAATATAACAAATCACACTGCTAATACAGCTTAAACACACATAATTGGGTTGGGGTGGACATCAAAAGCAAAAAAAGTTGAGTTGGGTGTGTTTTCCCCTACAAAGAAAAATAGCAATGTTAAAAAATTAGATCAATACATTTAATTTGAGCAACCAAACATGAATAAAATAGTGAAGACAAAAACAAGTTGTGAAGCTTCTGGCGGTTTGAATTGAGAGTCCAAAGAATCTTCTGGTTTAGCCTTGGAAAAACTGGAATCAGCAATAGGCTTTGCATTGTTAGGCTGAGTTAATCCAGCCACTGCCTTCATTCATGTGATTATGAATGTTTACTCCTGCTGCACTCACTTCCTGACCTTCTGGTTTGTGATTCTTGACATCAAGAAAAATTAAATGCTTGACTTTAATCAGCATCCCTATCTTCCATTTATTTCCATAAATTATCAAGAAATTCATCTCTCTCTATTCCTTTTAATACATGTTAAAATCAAAAGATAAAGACTAAACTAGCCCATAAGATTTAAAAGCTAAATTCACTAGAAATTACCCTTACCTTTCGTT
Organism: Glycine max; assembly: GCF_000004515.6. Classification (NCBI taxonomy): domain Eukaryota; kingdom Viridiplantae; phylum Streptophyta; class Magnoliopsida; order Fabales; family Fabaceae; genus Glycine; species Glycine max. The sequence goes on from NW_024464702.1 coordinate 319,083, forward strand.
AAGTTATCATGTATTAGTCATGAGAGTGAACACTAAAGAAAAACGATTGCAATATAAATCTATACATGAAGAGCTGGGTTATTAAAAAAAAGTACCTCCATTGAGCCATAAGAGAACGGGTTTTTGTTCTGGTTTGTGAGTGGCCTCGAAAAACCAATAGAGCAGTGCTCTTCCTTGAGTTTCATAGACAGTGATATAACCACCATATTGTGGAACTTGACCGGAGGCTGCGCAGGTAATCTATGCACTCTATCAGCTTTTTGCTCTGCTAGTATCTCCTGGCTAAGGTAACTAGCTACTGAAGGCTTTGCCACACCTAATGCTTCTATGGTCAAACAAACAAAAAGCAGAAGATGAAGATTGAGAAAAACTGAACACAAAGCCATAACTGATATATATCTCCGGTGTAGGTGTTTTTGTGTAGGTGTGCGATATATATCCATGCATTGAATTTGCTAACGGCCAAACCAAATATGTGACACCCTCTACCCCTCACATATATATTAATAAAGGAATAAAAATTCAAATATTAATTAAAAGTATTTTTAAAACATTTTTAAATACAAGCTTTTCAAATGGGTAAAAGGCTCACATTCACTTTCTTCTACATCATATTCAAACTTGTCCAAATAAATAATAAAGTCATCTCGACTCAAAGAAAGTCATATAAGTCTCATACAATTAATATAGAACCTATATCCTAATGTCACATCCTATCAGAGCGTGGTGTTCCCGTGTCCTCTAGCATGAGGTTCTTCATAGTCATCCACCTATTCATCTGCTCCCCGAACACAAAGTTCAAGATCATCACAGGATCCAAACACAAACAGCAAACCGGGAGTGAGTTATCACATTGCTAACTACTAGAGAGAAACAACACAACATATAGTAGCCAAATACAATTTACTTAGCATATCTCACATTATTTCATCACTTTGTCATTCATCAATCACATCTTTCAATCATCAATTATTATACACAGGAATCACACACTCCGATCAAGACATAATAACACATCAATTTCATAATAAACAATTAGCAAGCGTATGCGACAGTTATGCTAAGACTCAAGCCTATATGCAATGTGGTACCATGTCAGTGAAAAACCACCCTGGGACGCTTAGGAGTACATAACAAGACACACCACACAAGGGGTTTGTCAGGTCACTCTCACTAAGTAAGATCATAGGGAGACCAGTCAGGGTCACGATGTTTTGCGAGAATGCTCCAACCATATGAGATCAGCATAGGCTTAAAGGAGCACTCAAACCCGATGACCCCCAAGGCCTACACTCCGAAGAGTCCGTCAGGGCTTCTCCCTCTTGATTCAGGTGCAACCCCTAAAATAATTTTTTTTTTGCATGCAGACACTGCTCATGAATTATACAATACCCACGACCTTACACTCGTGTTTTAAACACGTTCAACACAATTGCGCTACGATTTAACATTGGTTCCTAAATAGGAAACCTACATTTTCTCTTTAACACTGCGCATCAACGCTTTTCTCAAGATAACACTGGTCGGGTTATTGTACAATTCATAGCTTACAACACAAGTAATTTCACATCAAGTGTTAAATACACACTTATCCACAACTAAAACTCATTCACAATTTCACATCTCATAGTGTCACAATCCACCATCACATGTTTACACGTATCTCACAAATTAACACATGTTCAACTTTACACTTATACTCAATCTCAATAACAATATTATAATCTCAAAGCAACATGTTATTCCACAATTCATCACATACTCACAATTTGAATCATCATTTCATATCCTCAATATAACAATTTATACAAAAGACTATCACAACATGAGGACTAAAACCCCTCAAATAATATTACACAATTATATCAAAATCATAGGTCGAAATATACAAATATCAAGAGCATAATTTATCAAGCAATTTTCATTAGGACATCAATATTTTATTTATAATCATAAAGGAAAAATTGAAATTTAATAAACATCCCAAAATAAAACCCAAATTTAGTTCTCTAAGGATCCCTACACATGTTCATTCTAACCCCCAATTGCGATAAACTCATCCCTTACCTCTGAGCGGACTCACGTGTCTTCAGCAGCGATAGTAACATCTCTAACGGTTCCCTGAGATTCCTTCAGTTATTCTTCCGACTGCTCCGATAGAGTTCCCAAACGTCAGAGAGACGGAGAAGGGATTGAAAACCTCCACTTGTACTGTCTTCATGCGATTCATTTTTCTCCCTCCAAGAATATTATCTCCAAAATCCCAACGGTGGAAGTGTGCACAATTGAATTTTGAACAGCATATCCAAATTTCATGAAAATCCAACGGTTAACGAAACCGAGATCGTAGTTTTACCGAGACAGTTTTGGGTTTCTGCGGGAAATTAAAATGCTACAATGCGAAGGGTTTTCCTCTACGCTCAGATATGATTTTGAAATTCCCAACGGTGAGAGTGTTCGGCATTTGGTTGCGAACGTGGTACTCAAATTTCACGACGATCCAACGGTGAACGAGTCCGAGATCGTCATTTTTCTGAGACAGATTTGGTGGGCTGCGGAAAAAAGAAAGGGTTTTGAGAGGAGAAGAGGAAAAACGGAAATGAGGTAAAAAAGAAGCACCTGACTTAACATAACTATTTATACCTAGGGACTCAGCCTATTATTTGCTCTATATTTATTTATTTATTTATTTTATAAAAACAAACTCTATTTTATTTTCTATCAAACAAATAAATGAAATACCCTTTTTATTTTCTCTCAAATCATTATTTTAATTAATAATTATATCTCCTTATTTATTTATTTATAAAATCTCATCATTTTTCTAAAACTTTATTTATTTATAAATAACAATCCTTTTTAATCTAGATTACAAAAATTGGGATGTTACAAAATACGCCAAATACAGTGATTCAAAAAGCATTCAAATGCCTAAGCTGCGCCGCATTTCAGTAAGTTGCAGATGTGATCATTACAATGCAGCAGCATTAATATAGAGTTGCATGCTAAAAGAATCAAAATCAAAATCTGGTATATATTTGCTCAGAAAAATTTCTAGCCTTGTAGGAGAATTTGTAGAAGATAGGAATGAGAAATCCCTAAGGTTTATACTGTAATTAATAACACAAGAGTCTCAAGATAGAGAATGAAGCTTCATTGTAAGAACTATGGAAAGCACCTGTAGCAGATGACGAGAGTGATGAGCGAAATGACGGCGACAATGACGAAGTCTATTTCGTTGAAGCCTTTGGGAAGACACGGCACCGTGAGGCGCCATTTGGTGGAGGAGATTCCGATTGTGGTGCCTAGGTACGCCGTCAAGCCTCTGGCGACGGTGACATTGGAAAGCATGGACCAAAGGTGACGCGGAGGTAGCTGAAGGCGCCGCCGGCGACGGGCATGTTGACGACAAACTCAGTGTAGTAGAAGGCGGAGAGGAGGGTGCAAAAGCCGACAATGGCAATTAAAATAAGAGTAAACACCAAATTCAAATTAAACACTAATAGTATCTTAAAATTTCATTAATTTATCCACACTATCCATCCATTTGTAAGTAAAAATCTTTTTTATTTTACGTACAATTTAGCAGTAGGAATAAGTTTTTATAAGGTTTTACCTACACTACATAGTTATAGGTAAAAAAAAATTTATATATTTTTTCCAAGATTTACCTATACTAAAAACTGTAAGTATAAGTCTTTGAATTTAACCTACATTAAACAATGGTAGGTAATAAAGTATTTTTAAAGTTTACCTACACTAATTCATGTTTATAGGTAAAGGTGTTTGTAGGTATAAGGCATTTTTCTTGTAGTGCCTATGGTGGTTCAAGGAATGTGTGCAACACTTTTTTCGCTAACTATCACTACTAAAAAAAAGGCTTTCTACATCGCCCTATTAACATTGGTTAACGAAAGCGCGGTGGCATTTTTGTAATTAAATGGAGTTACTTAACATCGATTATAGCAAAACCGATGTTAACTACTTGATGTTAACATCGGTTATTTAAAAAACCGATGTTAACATGATGGTTAGATGAATATGGTAACATCGGTTTGTTAAAAAACCGATGTAATGTATTTGATGTTAACATCGGTTTTTACAAAATCGATGTTAACTATATTCAGTTAACATCGGTTATCCATAAAAAACCGATGTTGTTATGTTTATAAGTTAAAAATTGGGATTTCACAAGCCGCGCGCGCTCGAAAACCTTGCCCTGCCTCTTCTCTTTGTCACCGTGAAATCACTCTTCTCTTTCTCCTCCCGCCTGAAAACTGCCGGAAACCGCTCCCTCGACAACCACATTGTCCTTGCTCAAACCCACAAAACCCCTACACTGCCGGAAAACCCACATTCTCCTCGCTTGAACCCACAGAACCCCCTACACTGTTCTTGGAAGTCTGGCTCAAAGAAAACCCAACATACACTGTTGCTACTAGGGTGCTGAAACAGTCGTGGGTGCTCAAAGCTCAAAGCTTTCTCCGCGAGGTACGTAGGTCAACTTCGTCTATGCTAAGTTTCCATGGGTGTTCATGTTTTATTTATGATAATAATAATAATAATACGTCTTTAGTTGCAGTATTGCTGATTGAGGTACGAGGAAAGCTTAAAGTTTAATGTCATTTTGTTAGATCTCACTGCCATTGTCACTATTAGGGTTCGAGGTAAGCTTGATCTCTTTTTCATTTGTAGTTTACTTAGGAAACATGTTGAAGTTTGTCTCTGTTAAATCTATAGACTGCTTGGAGCACCAATAGAGATTACTAGTGATAAATCTTTAGGGAAATTTGTAACATAGAATCAATTATATGTAGGACTAGGGTCAGATATAGTCATAAACAAATTGTCTTTTGGTTCTTTGGTAGTAGATCACTGCTTTTGGAATGTTTTTTTTTTTGTCAGCAAAAATAATATATATTGATATATGAGGGAGTACCAGAGGTACCATAAATGCAAGAGTATGTAAGTAAGGCTGGTAAATCCTCATATCAGGCTGAATACAAACTGATAGGAGCTTACTAGCCTACTAAAAAGTGGCAAAAATTACAAAAACCACAGCTGGTGTTACCCTAGTTTACAAAAAACCAGCTGGTAGATTGCTAGACCAATAGTTGAAATGCATTGTAAAATTTTTCTCCATTGTTCTGAACCATGTCCATGCCAAAAACAGTGCATCTTCCAGCAAGTTACTGCCATTGAATGGAGCATTCGTGAAAATAATCTTATTTCTATGCTGCCAAATAGACCAATTTAGAGCTACCCACCAACACTTCCACCTATTGTATTTCTTCCCACCTTTCATCCCATTGTTGTGCTGCAGAAAATGGAGCCTTGGATTTATAGGATAGGCCCCCGAGGTGCCTATCCATGATAGGGATTCCCACCAAAATGTTGTGTTTTGCTGCAGTCAAAGAAAAGATGAGATGCAGTTTCCTCCTTAATACTGCAGAAAGGACACAGGCTGTCATTTATATCAATTTGCCTTTTTCGCATATTAGACTTAGTCGGTAATCTATCTCTAATTAACCTCCCAGCAAAAATTGATGCTTTAGCTGGGATCTTTAGCTTCCATAAGTCCTTGAATATATCATCCATGTTTCCCTCCTCTGAGTTCTCTTGCAGCAGAATGTAGGCACTCCTAGAAGAATAGTATCCATTGGATTCAGGTTTCCATACCCAGCTGTCTGCTGCATGTTGTTGGAGTGCAGTGTGAGATATATCTTCCAAAAAACCTACAGTCGAGGCTACCTCATTGTCAAATAGGGGCCTTCTCCAAGAAAGGTTCCATTCCCATGCTGAATCTGTGAAGCTCCCCATTTGCAGAATTAATTTTTGTTGCTGGCGGGATATCTGAAATAGCCTAGGGTATTTCTGCATTAGTGGTTGACCAATTCCAGTCCATTAATCCTCCCAGAAATGAATTTTATCCCCACAGCCCACCCTCCATACTGTTCACTGTTGAAGTACATTATTGAATTGTTGGTCATGGGTCACCGCCATCAAATCCTGCCACCACACTGACTCATTGTTGACCCTTTTAGCATCCACCAGTGATCTCACCCACCATACTTAGAAGCCAATATTCTGGCCCACAGCTCCTTGCTTTGGTGAAACAAATCCCATCTCCACTTCTCGAGAAGAACTTTGTTGAAGGTCCTTATGTCTTTTATACCCAGGCCCCCTTTTTGTTTTGGGAGGTAGATAGTTTCCCATTTGGTCCACGCTATTTTCCTTTGCTCTGACCCTCCTCCCCATAAAAAGCTGCGCTGGATTCCAATGAGATTATCTGCTACTTTTCTGGGCAACCTGAAAAAAGATAGAAAATAAATGGGGATCAATGATAGGGTGGACTGAATAAGGGTCACTCTCCCCCAAAGGATAAATGGTGTTGTTTCCATCTAGCTAGCTTCCTCTCCCCCCAAAGGATAAACTGCTTTTGGAATGCATTTGGTTTCTTTGCTTGTGCAAGCATTTCAACCACTTCCCTGATGGTTGGTCTCTCCACACTTTGCTCCTGAACACATAGCATGGCCACAAAGTATATCTGCTTTGCTTCATCTAAGGGAATGTGACATAGCCTCTCATCAAATGATACAAAATTAATTTTAATTAACTTTGAAGAAACATAAAAGAAAAAAGTTAAATAATTTAGTTGAGCCAGTTCAAGAGCCCATGATCAGAGTATGAGTATGCTCAAATTCAACTTTGCCAGCCAAACATTCAAGTTCGAATTCAATAGAATTGATCTTTGAATTAAGCCAAGCTAAGTTAGTGAGTTTTCACTAAGGCAAGCAAAGCCATATTGTCAATGGTATTGTTTCCCAACCCTTCTTGCTTGCTACTTCAGATAATAAAATATAAGTTGATACTGCAGACACATATTTGCTAACTACTAGAAATAGAAAAAAAAAACAATAATTTCAGTTAACATCTTATAAAAGACTCTAAAACATTTAAATCTGAAACTCACACCATAATTTGGCGACATCCAGTGTCACATCACAGAATTTACCAGATAACTAAACTAAAAAACTTTTAAGAAATGCTCAGAGAAATCTATCCTTCTCTTTTAAAAGTTCAGAAGTTTCCTTGTTGCCATTGATATTAGGTAATGGAAAAGAATAGGAACCAACACTAACTTGCTCTTGAAGAGTTGAATAAATATCCAAGATCGTGTCTAGAAGAAATTTATCAGGAACAAATAATTTAAAAGCCTATATATGTAAGTCAAAATATCAGAACAATTAATAAATATTTAGAGAAGAAAAATATTTACCTCTGAACCTAAAGGATATCAAATTACCTGACAACATCTAGATACACTAGCAATGCTCGATAATGCAAATGTTCTATCATGGAACTCTAAGGAAAAACCTTTCTTTGTATTAAGCTTTAGTTGATTGCCTGCTATGGTAGGAATAACAAGTATTCCATCATCCTGTGGGACAATTAAAACCAGGAGATAATAGGGTGGTATTGAAGCATACAGTGGACTTGCCAAAATAAATTATTTTAGCCACTTTCATTATAAGAATCAGTGTACATTGTTACACCAGACTAATTGCTTATCTATTTTCCAGTCTTCCAATAATCTAATCTAATTTCTAACAACGTTCATTGACTTAAAATAACCTATATATGAAACAAGAGTAAGAACAGACTAATACCTTTAATAGACTATGCAAAAAAAAAAAATTCAAAACAAGTATATTGCTCATTATGTAGAGGAGTCTATTTTAAGCAAAGGACACACGTTATTACAATATAAATGTAACACCACCTTATGGCACCTGAACAATTTCTTTCTCATTAGTGGATGACGAAATCTAAGGATATTTATGAACCTCAGCCATCCAATACAAATGCATGAAACTCTTGAGCATTTTATAGAATTGAAAATTAGCTTTTGCTTTGTAGTTACCATCAGTTGCAGATTTTTCACAGCTAGTTGCCACGGTTATTAAACACACATTTGGTTTATGCTTATCCAACATAAATTTCCATGTGTTTAGTTTATAACTTTTTTTGGAGTACTCCAGTTATTGATACCCAGATTGGTATTATTATGTTTTTTTTTTTATTTTTAATTCATTTACAGAACCGCCAATCCTTACTCATACGACTTCATTCTCTTTCATAATAAATTTTTAATAGAAAAGCTTGCAGAGCAAGGTAATATATTATAATAAATGAAATGATAAAAAGTTTGAAAAGAATACCCTTGTAATGAAAGCATAACTGAAGAAAGAGTTTTCAATATAGATGTTTCATTTTGTTGGTGGGTTGATTGCTGATGAAGCCTTAGACTGGGCGCCCTAGAGTCAATATACTGACAAAGATTCAAATGCTTTGGAGCCTGATCTGCAAAACCAAAATGACTAAAACACTTCATAATTTACCCAAATTTTCTCCTCTTTTGGTGATTCAGTCGAGAGATCAACTTTTTCTTATGGAAAACTAGTATCTACTAAATCTGAAGACTGGCTTGATGAGCTTGAACACATTGTTATTATGTTGAACTTAGTTCATATATGCAACCAATTTTAGATATGTTGATAAGGTAGTTCTATCAATGCAATTGACATATTTTACACAACCAAAACAACTCCTAGATTGCCCTTGCGGCTATGAGAAGTGATAACTAATGATGCATCTTTCTAAGTAGAAGAATGGAGAAAGCTTTCCCTTCTCAACCTGGTTTCTCTTGCCCCTAAACTTCTTATGTTCAGTGTCACTGAAGATTAGTTTATTGTTGAAGATTGATTCATGCTTGCTGAAATCAATTTCTTACACTGAGAATGCTTTAAGAAATAGTTTCCTCAATCCTGTGCCAATTGCCAATAGCTTTGAGCTCCTCATAATTAGATTTAGTGTTGTTCACGGTAGCTCCTTTGATGTAAATAGAATTTAGAACACACACAGAGCTAGAATTAGCTCCTGCCCTCTGAAATAATCTTTAAACTTAGACATGTTTGTTTTGACTAATGCACTTGATAAGAAAAATCAGGATTAGATAAAAATACTACTCAAGTAGATTAGTTGGGCTATACGCATTTCATATCCATTGTTTGTTAAATAGCAGCCATGGTGCTATAGCATAGTGGGTTTCCCGCTAAACACCATTTTATGGCTATGACTTTTTTATTTTCTGATGGCATCTAGTTTTTTTTTTTTTTTTGCACAGCAAAAATCTGGTCCAGTTCCTGTACCCACTGATGAGGTTTCCTTAGTGGGGCAGACACTTCACACCTTCCTTTCTTGGCTGACACATCTGGTCAAGTCTTTATCACAGCAGGTACTTATTGTCCTTACTATATGTTTCTTCTTTTTAAATTAATTCATTAAGCGTGCCTCAAATTAGGCTATTTAACTTTGTTTCATGAACAGGTAGTTGTGTCTCCTGCAAAACCACCTCCAAAGCTCGATGATCCGCTTTATCTGATGACATTGACCATCCCAGAGCTTTTCTCGAGGCCTTATCAGGTTAGATGGGATGCCACTGTGTTCGGGGTCTTTAATCCAGATTTCCCCCTCTACATAAAGCACGAAGACCTCTCCGAAATCGCACACGGTGGTCAATGTCTCAGCATATCAGTGTTACAGTTGTGGATTTTGTAAGTCATTTTATATTACTTTTAATTACCTAAGTTATTGCTTTCAATTCATAAATATTTAACTTTGACTTAACATAAAACAGGCATCTCACTGAAACATGTATGCGAGCGGGGAATTCTGATATCTATGGATTCCTCGAGCCACAGTCCATTTAGAGGTCTGGGCAATCGCAGTTTGAGTCTGAAAGTTACATAAAGACATGGATGCAGAGTTCAAAACGCGATGTCTATCTTGGAGCCTACCTAAATGGGTAAGTCACAAAATAACTGAATTTAATTAATGTTTACTAATGTACTAACCCATATTAGTCTCCACTGCAGCAGACACTGGCAGATGGTGGTAATCCTGCCCAAGGAACACCTAGTTGTCTGGTTTTGTTCATTACATAATAGGCCATACAACTACCTTAAGGGGATTATTAATAGGTTAGTGTTCTTTTAAATACATTTGCATTGAAATACCTCAACGTACAACACCAGTTTTTAATTGTTACTCATCTGGAACAGTGCTTTAAAAGGTCTTGATGATGCTCCACAGCCTAAATCAAAGGCTCCTGCTAGGTGGATTGTCGTCAAGGTACGTCATTTACATAAAACTTCCACTTATATATATTTCTTTATGTGTTTGTACACTAGTTGTTTAATTAATATCCAAATTTCATTATGTATTTAGTGTAATAGACAAAAAGGAAGTACTGAGTGCAGCTACTATGTGATGCACTGGATGTCCATCATCATTTTAGGAACTTTTAGGAATAATTGGGAAGCGGTAAGTTTATTTCAAACAAAATCGATTTATTTATAATTTGTATTACATTATTAACTTATTATGATTTATTTCATCATGCAGTATTTTAACGATCCTAGACCATTGGAGCCAGAGAGATTAAAGGCATTGCGGATCCAGTGGGCACAGTTTTATCTCCGAGTTAGAGATCAGGCCTAGGATTTAGGGACATTATCTTTAGCTTAGTTCACTTTGGTTTAACATTTTTGACATTTTCTATGTAATATGAACATTGAATTCATTTGATGATTGTTCTTTATGATAAATCAATTATTTGATGTTTATTATCATTAAAACTGCTTGAAAGCATAATAAAATGTTTATTTGCTGTGAATTGGGCTTGAAATTGCATTTGACAGGTACAACTTTGAGTTTACTGTAAAAACAGAAAGTATATATATAAAAAATACTTGAAAACAACATCTGTTATTAACAAAAACCGATGTTAATATGGTAAGCAACATCGGTTATTTACAAAAACCGATGTCGACATGAACCTTAACATCAGTCATACACAAAACTGATGTTAACTTTTGTACATTAACATCGGTTATTCATACATAACCGATGTTACCGTTTCTATATTAACATCGGTTATTTATACATAACCGATGTAAATGTACATAAGTTAACATCGGCTATCTATGAATAACCGATGTTAATGTACAAATGTTAACATCGGTTATCTATAAATAACTTATGTTAAAGTTGTACACTAACATCGGTTTTCTATGAATAGCCGATGTTATATACAAAGACGTACAACAAATAAGTATATGCATCATCAATGTTGACATCGGTTTTCTACTGAAACCGATGTTAATATATGACATTAACATCGGTTCTTCTAGAGAACCGATGTTAATATATAACATTAACATCGGTTTTACTACAAAACCGATGTCAACTTTCGTCATGCATACACTTTTTTTGTTGTAGTTCTTTGTGTTTAACATCTGTTATTTAGAAAACTAATGTTATCATATTTATGTTAACATTGGTTTTTGAAAACCGATGTTAACGATGATACATTCAACATCGTCACTTTCAACATCGGTTTTAGAGCTGATGTAGAATGCCCTAAATAACCGATGTTGAAAGTGTAATTTCTAATAGTGTATTTATTATTTATATTGAAATTCGGCTGAGACACTATATATAAGTGTTTGTTTGAGTATGCATTACATTGTTTCAAACATGGATCAATAATTTTTAACCAAATTTAGGCCATTATTTGGAACCTATGGTTGTGTTTAGGGTCTTATTGGAAAACTGTATTTATTAAAGAACCTATGGTTGTGTTTAGGGTCTTATTGGGAAACTGTATTTATTAAAGAAGACAAATATACTTTAAGTATAACATGATACCAAGTTGACTCATCTTCCAAAAGTAAATAACACAGTATAAGAAGATTTTTTATTCTTCTACCAAATTAAAAAATTTATTTCTTATGTTATCGAAAATTACATTTCCTTCCTTTTTTTCCTTCCAAACGTTTACCTTAAACTCAAAAAAATTAAAGTAGGAGATTTTTCTTAATTATTATATTTATTATCCTTTATGCACAAAATATAAAGTGATGTCTCTTTTATTGAATTTGTACCTATTTGGCTAAAATTTGTAGCTTTCACCTTGACATGGCAGAGGTTTGAGCAACTAAAGAATCCTAGGAAAAAGAGTGAGCAACATACTAGTAATTCAATGATTAACAATGAAGATCTTTTAACCATATACATATACTTTACTAATTAATAGTCTCAATTGTGATTTCTTTACTACCTGAATTTTTCTCGGTATATTTATAAGCCGATTTACTCCAATAAATAGTCAGAAAAATTGAAATCCAAGTTGTCGATCACCTCGGAAAAATTGAAGCAAAAGGAGTCTTTTCTTTTTCTTTTTCTTCTCTTGAATAAATGGTTGGAAGACAAGTTGAGAAACAAAAAAAAAGGCTCAATAAGCAAAACATAGGATTGAAACAATTTTGTCTTCAAAATCAATCCAATCCAATTGATGTACACCTTTAAATTTTGTGAATTTCATCGATTCATCACTTTTTTCTATAATTTAATTCCCACTATTTAAATGTACAATTTTTATCACATAAAAATTTAACATCAAAATGCTCATTTTGGATATGATATGGTCATGAGGAAAAGGATTTTTTATTTTTCATAACATGGTATACATATATATTTACAAAATGTTGGCTTTTTCTTTTGGAAGATGCACTATTAGAACAGTTGAGGCAAAGGTTGTTGTTAGTTCAATTAGACAGAGAAAAGTGTGCTTTCTCAAGTGTTTACTGTAGCATATATAATTGTCAAGTATTTTTTGTAGCCTCAGCCTATCATATTAGAACTAGTGTGAATCTCATAAATGTTGATTAAAATGAAACTGTGTTTAAGTTTGTTTGGAAGAGCAGCTCTCCGAATAAAGTCTTGGCTTTTTCATGAAATCTTTTACATGACCGTTTGGCAACTAAAGAAAACCATGATTATGAAGGGCCAAGACATTTATAGTAGCCAAGATGAAGTTACTACTTCACCTTCCTCTAGTGAAAGTGAAGAAGCAAAAGGGGAAGAATCTAGTGAAGAAATTGACTCCCAAGAAGAAAGGGACCTTTTAATGGTCAGAAGGCTTCTAGGAGGCCAATCTTGTGACTTGGTAAATTGGATTGATGCTATTAAGCTTCACTTGTATTGTTGCTCTATTTTTATTTTCTTCATCCCTGTTTTTGTGTGTTTTCGCATTCCTTTATAGTCGCATACAAACTATTCAAAAAAATTTCCCCATTTCTTTTTTTTGGGAAAAATGTAAATTATATTAAACCCAAAATGATACAACAATAAACGGGGCATACCCCGTAGCTAGAGAAAATCAAAAGTCTCCCTAATGCAAGAAGGCCTATATCAAGATGCTAAAAAAAATGCAACAGGTGCGCTTGTCTATACATAAGAAACTTAATCTTGCTAATAATCTCTATTACAGAAAATTGATAATCTTCAAAAATCAGCTTGTTCCTAGACAGCCAGATGTAGTAGACTGTAATTGCTATAGCCAAACAACGTAATTTTCCTTGAACACCTGATTTGGATCTGCCCCTAATTAAAGAGTCAGTAATGCACTGTAAAGAAGTGAAACGCCTACGGAAAAGAGCCAAATCACGAATGTGAGCCCAAACTTGGAGAGATTTCCTGCTAGAAAAGAACAAATGAGCATTTGACTCAGCCTCATTTGAACATAAAGGGCAGAGGGAACCCTTGTTCAAAAAAACAACTTTGTCAAAAGTAAGCAGCCAGTTCCTTTAAGCAAGCCACAGAATGAAAGACATCTTAGGGGGATTGCTGAGTTCCATATAACAGAACACCAACTAACAGTAGGCTTGACACCTCTAATGTATTCATAGGCTTTGCCAACAAGCAATTGTTCATTGGTGCTCCAAGATTGAATCCTTTTGTTGGCCTCTTCCGTACTTAGCTCTTTGGAGATAATAAAGTCCCTTATTTGAATGATTTTCTTTATCAAAACTGAATCCGATGAAGAAGTATTGTAATTCCACACATCAGGTGCTGCGGAAAGAACATAGGAATGATATTGAATCATATTTCTGAGTTCGACCAAAGTTAATCTTGTGCTGTGGAATTTCCAAGTTTTACTTGCTTTTGAATGATTCGAAAGTCATTTTCCATTAATTTTTTTTATCAACATCAATCGAGACTATTTTTTATCAGATGTCAGTTGGGGCAATTTTTTGGCAAACGTCGGCTTGGACTTTTTTCGATGACATAGGCTGGTGATATTTTTTGCTTGACGTCGGTTAAAAACCTAGCATATGTTAGCCAAAAAATGGCCTTGGCATCGACCAAAAATAGCCTTGACCATTGTCGACCGAAAAGCATCATCAACTGATAAGTTCTATCCTATTTTATTGTGTCCTTTTTACTCTTAATGTTTTTTTGTGGCCATTCCAACCATTTGAATGATGTGAGAATAGACTGTGATTGGAAAGTCATGATTTTATTTGGAATTGAAATTGGATGGTTGATGTGTTTTGACCTAGGGATTTTTTTTAATATATTAATTTTGTAAGAGGCTTGCTTTATATGTATCAAGATTTTATGATTTATCTTTCTATGGATATGTGGTAAGTTGTAAAATTCAGAATATTTTTTTCCAACAAATTGGGGACAAGAAGAAATGGTGTCTCCTTAACCATGAACTATGAAATTGGGATAGAACACCTCTTTTGTTATATGAGATTGATGTTTTGGGTATTTCATGAGTCATAATGGTTTAAATAATATAAATGTTCTCAAACTCTATTTGAATCATATTTAATGAAAAATATTACTTTTTTTATTTTCATAGATTGTTTATTCTAGTCGATAAAAAATCAAGTTTTAAATTCAAATCAATCAAATGAAATTTTCTTCATTTAAATAGTGGATAAAATTTAAAGTTCTAGTCATTGAGACAAGTTGTTGTGGTAACGATACTCTACATACATTTTTAATTATTTGTATAGGTACACTTGCCTAGAGGTCAACTCCAACTAGTTCAAACTCATTCAAGTATGGGTTGGGTCATGGGTGTTAACTTTTAAACCCATGAACCAAACTCATAGACCCATTGATGTGACATGTCTTTAAAATTACTATTGTTGTTTATATGTTTACATATTTTTTATATTTAAAAGTTCAAATATTAGTGATAACACATTCACTAACTTGTTCACACTCCAAAGTCTTTCATGAGTTACTAAGTTCCCATTCTCTCTCTCACTCTCTACACTTAGCATCAGATTAAGGTTTCCAATTTTTTCTATTGCCCTCCACACATTGACTATAGGACATCCCCTCCATAGCGTATTTCGATTTCTTTGAATGTCATTGTTGACTGATTGAGATTAAGTACTTAATTGTTAAGCAATATCACCATAAGACTTTCATGATGCGCCAGCTAAGTGACTAGGTTCATGGTGATTTTTCATAATTTGTATTTTGTGCTTATTTAAAACCTCAGTTTTAAAAAGTTTAAAACAAATTTAGATGTTCAAAACCAATTCACTTAATCAAAATCAACTTGTTTGTGACCAAGTTGTTTAGGGTTGGGATTCATAAAAATGTAACATGAATCCAACCTACCTTCTCAAGGAGGAAGCTACAGGATTGAGCCAGATATATAGGTACAAATTCAATAAAAGGGACAACATTTTTTTTTGTGTGTGTGCATATGTGAAGGGTAAAAAAAGTTGGCCAAATCTATGCTATCTTTTTTAGTTTTAAGTAAAGGTTTCATAGATAAAAAATTGAAGTTAAAGAAATTTTGAATTCCATCAGAACTAATTTTTTATTTGGTATAGATAAAAGATCTTCCTATACTATGTACTATTTAATTTTGGATGATGAGTCGATTTGGTAGTAGGTCTCATAAATTAGAAATTGAAGTAAAGGCTTTAAGAGTGATTTGATTTAGGCTTAGCCCTCCAAATGTCTAAAACAGTCAACCAAAGTCAAAGTAAGGAGTTGTAAGTCGACCAATTTATGACAATTTTGTAAAAAGAAACAAGTTTAGTCAAAACCTTAGAAATTAGAGTTTTGAACACCAAATTAACTAATTAATTAGTGTAGGCCTAATATAAATAATTTAAATAGACAAAGACCTAATATAATTAATGTTTCTAATTATTAATTAGTTAACTTGAATTTAATTAACCTTAATTGTCTTAATTAAAGATAACTAATAATAGATTACTCCCTCCGTCTCAAAACAAGCTAAACAGGTATTTTATTTTCAAGATCCTTGTGATGAAAGATGGTTAGTGGTTCTACATGGAAAAACAATTAATGTTAATTTAGCCTAAAATGATTAAATTTGTACTTCTGAGTTCAAGGATAGTGGGAAGCATTTTGAAACTTTGAAAAAGGTGAACGAGAGGTCAACATTGTGTTAAGCATAGAGGTGGGTCTATGTCTTCGGTGGTGCATACAGGATATTAGGAAGGGAGGCAGATTCATGAAGGTGTACCATGGGTGAGTAACTTTGTGGATTTATTTTACTTTTGCATTTGTTTGAACTCACTAAGGCTTGGTGCTATGGCACAACTTTTGTCTATTGCCCATCCAATTATTAATATATTCGATCTTTTTTCTAAAAGCATTGAGGTGAGACACGACAAGGTTCTAGGATTCAAAAAACTCATCTTTAATTGATTTAGGTGAGTTTTAACTATTAGAAATTGTAATTTAGTTTTTAAATATAGATTGGTGATTTCACAAATCCCATGAAATTATATTTTAAAATTTCTAATAGACACGTTATCACTTAACTAACGATAGGAATCTAGAATAATTTTTTAATATATCAGGAAACTAGAGGTCATCATTAATTCATTTATTGATTTTTTTTTTGTCTACCATGAATATTTTAAGAATATAAGTAAAAAAGTTGATTAATGTTACATTAAAAAGATAAAATGACAATTATTTTGAATTTTTTCTTTCTTACATGACAATTGTGATGGAATGTGGAGGAGTAGAATATAATGAAAGATAGAAGATTAAAGTCTCTTGCAAGATGAATAATGAAACTTTAATTAATCCTAATGAAACAAATTTGGACCCAAAAACCTAATGGGCCAATGGGGCTCGGCCCAAAACTCCAAGATGTAGGGTTACAATACAAGAAATGTAAACACTCTCCCTTGGTCCTCATTCATGCGCAGCCACTTCTAGAGTTTTAGGAGAGATAAGAGAGCTTTTATCTCTTGCCTTGTGTTCTCTCTCTAACTTCATGGTCATCCTACGTCAAGTTCTCACCTTTACAACCCAAATCTTGTCCCTTGGACATCAAATTCAAGGAGGGAGCTCTAGCAGACAGGGGTTTTTCATCAATCCATTTTGTTTTGCATTTTCTTGAACTCTAGAAGACTTCAAATCTCTCAAGGTATTGAGAGTTTCAATTTTCTTTAATGTCAATTTTGGTTTGGGAGGTTATCCTCCATGAGTATGGGCTCTTAGAGTCATTTCTATATTATTTGGTGTTGAAAGTTTGTGCACACATGCTGTTTTACAAATTTCAGCTTTGACATACTTCACACAGTTTTTTTACTTTGTTTGATTCACATACCGTTTGATGAAAATAAAATTATATTTGAAAAGTAGACTCTTGAGGAATATGAATATATATATAATACGTTATGTTTGGATTAGAATTGAATTGCTATATGAACTTTACAAATTGACTCTTCTGCTAAGTGTTGCAGTTTGGAATTCGTGCATTGTTTTCATAACTATTATTGTAGTAGAGATGCTACTGAAATTTGGGGGATAACGTTGCAAAATAGGCTTCATAAATACTCTATAGAAGGAAAAAAAAATGTTAACTTGAGTATTAATATAAATTTTTAATCAGATAAATATATTTATGTATAAATTTTTAATTTGTTCGACTTTTGGTTTATTTGATTTTAAGTTTTTTGCTTGATTTATTCATAAAGTTATTTGATAAAATCAGTTTATGAACATTCCTAAGAAAACTGATAAAGTAAAGACATCAAATGTACAATCAAGTCTATTAACTAGTAAAGTACGCTTTTGTTGACAAATCTACAATGTTAAACATTCATAGATTAATATGTATAGTACATTCTTTTGCCTATGATTCTTTAATGGACATTCTCTCCTACTTAATTTTTTCAGTTTAAGGTAAAAGTTTATTTAGAAGGAAAATTAATTTTGAGTTGCATAAAAAATTCCTTGTTGCTTTTGGTAGGGATAAAATATCTTCATATATTGTGCTATTTACTTTTGAATGATGAGTAGATATGGTTGCACATTATACATAAATTAGGTTAGTCTTTTTTAATGAATTTAATTACTTATATCGATACCTATATTATATTTATTAGGTTAGAAATATGTAGACACAAAATAACATAACACCATGACATAAACTTTTGCAGTTTCCAATTGAAATTCACATAATTGGAAGGAATTATAGAATATATATATATATATATATATATATATATATATATTAATACTATAGCTGGTCTCATATATAAGCTAAAATAATTACTTCCCATAAATTAAGAAAGTTAGTTGAAATAATTTAATTTTACTAATCTCAAGTAGAAAGTAAGGTTATTCTTAAAATGTCCTCCATTCAAACCTGATTCTTTGTACACTATATTCCATCCAATATCTACATATATTGTTAGGGATGAGTCGAGCCTAATGGTTAGTGTTTTATATGCATACCTTGGAAAATTGCACTTTTCTTAATTTGGCTTTTGTTCTTTCTTGCAATATCCTCACACTCAATTTTTCAGGTATTTCTTTATTTTTGAAGTGGCGTCTCCAATCATCACACCTTGAAAAAGGTATGTATGTCTTCAACACCCCAATCCCAACCAATAGGGAAGATGAGATCATTGCTAAAGCCCGTTAGAAAACAAGTATGATGGTTATATTTGAATGGGACACATCTTAAAAGGTACGTGTGAGACACTTTTTTTAAACTACGTGATGGAAACAAATAAGAAATTTCTTGTCAATTATTTTTATAATTATCAGATGATTGATAGTACGCCTTATATGAAACAAGTGCATAAATTGAATGTATGCTTAATTTCTACGAACAAACACAATATGGATGTAGATGAAAGTTAATTATTCTATCTTGAATCATTGACAAAGTTCCTTCCTTATGGAATGACTTTAAAAAGTTTGAATCATCTAAAAGATCAAACCGATTTCTATTGAACAACCGAGGTAATAAAATGATACCAAAGGTACATATGTTCAACAAATGGTGTGAGTAATGGAGGAAGGTACATTGAACACGTTCTCTAAGGGTAGGAAGTGGGATTTTGTTATTCCTGTAGTTTCACGTGCAGCCATAGTAAAATTGCATTTACTACTTCATTAAATATTGGATTGAGTTGGAATTTTGTGAGCCAATTCAGGATACATAATTCTTAAATCTAAATCTTTGGTTTGTTTATTGGTTGCTTGTGGTGAGAGATATTTAGTTTGTACTATCAACAATTTTTTTATACTTTCATCTTCTTGATTCTCTATTTGTATGTTTGTTGTTGTTTTAGTTGTTTAACCAATACTCACTTTTATCTAAAACCATGTGATTTTCAGAATCATGGGATTCGGCTGTTTTCTTAAAAAAGGTGAGAGATATTTTGTTCATTAAGTTGTATGATTAATTGATGAACGTGATTTGTGCACAAACTTGAGTATGTTTAATCTAAAACCATTTGGTTCATATATATTTTAAAATGGTGGGTGATTATGTGAAATTTTCAAAATTATTTAAGATTGTATCCTTTCATGAGATTTTGTGTCCACTCATATGAAGTCAAAGTATGAATAGATGTGCAACAAACATGAGATGTGACTCTTTACCAAGAGTCATGACATGTGACTCTTACCAAGGGCCTTGAATGCAGAAAATCGCCAGATTCTTTGTAACCGTGCCCCTTCCTTTCTTCCCTTATGCACATAGAGAAATAAGGAAACTATCATCGCTAGTTGTTTTCTTTGGTATTCCTTAACTTTTGTTGAGTCATCACCTCTAATTTCAACTAACATGATAGATAAATTTTGCTCGTGCATGTGTGCACGCATACCATGTCGAAGCATAGGTTGATGTCGATAGATATTATAAAAATACATACCTTTCATACACAAACAAACATATTGCTAAATCCTACAAGATCATATTGTAGTTTGATTTTTGAACATTCATGTCATTTAATTATGCTAGTATCAGAAATAAGTAAAACATATTAACAAATGGTAAAGATTTGGTTTATAAGCTAATAATTTGTTCAACAATGACAAAATTTTGTTATATTTAATTTCTAAGTCAATGTACCTAGTCTATTGATTCTCTTTTCAAGATCCAATACTCCTCCAATAAACTGCCTTGATTCATTTATCTCATTTCCATCTTTATAATCTTCCTCCAAAGCCTCCATCAGTGGTTCAACGGTGTCTTGGGAAGGATTTCCAAATAAAATAGTTTTCAAAGGAGAAAATTCAGGTGGAAACACCAGCATCATTGCATAGACTGCTCTTTCACCGAGTAATATTCTTTGCAAAATCATGATGATGATACAATATTGACTGCTTCCACCATCCTGCATAACATGTGGTGACATCTCCCTCAAAAAAGGCAAGCAGGTAAATAGAAATTCCCGTTAGATATGGGTTTGTAGTAATTTTTCCATGCAATGCCTTTGGTTCCAAAGAATGTAGCCACACAATCTAAAACTTCTTGATGCATTCTAAATTGCATAGCCACTCTTTATGTGATAGGTACTTTTGTGTAATACATTTGTGTGACAACTAGCATTGAAACTCTCATGCACATAGCCAATAAAAAAAAACTAATTTTATTTATTGAACATATTGAACATAAGGGTGCTAAAGAATGTAGTCCCTAGCTGAATCCAGGGCAAATCTCCTACCCTCAATTTTCAAGGGATTAAGCTTGTGCCACCCACATAGCATAGGTTTTTCATGGTTGATCAACCTAGGTTGTGGTTACAAATTTGAGAATCTCTCCCATAACCAAATATGAACCAAGTAGTAAAAGGGTGACCAAAGAGTTACCTTTTATCATCAGCCAAACTAACTATTGTTTTCTTCTACAGACCTAAATCATTTTATATGTTGGCTTAAAATATTGGTCGCAAAGCTGATTATCTACATCAAGGAAAACAAACTTGCTCACCAAGCCATTGGGAGAGAAATCAATCTCTGCCAACCAAGTTGCAAGGAATGTTTCATGCTCCATTTCATTCCCACTATCGACGAATATCCACCCTTGCTAATGTATAAACCCCATCCTTTTTATTCCTTGTAGTTTGTTTTCCTATTGTATGTATCAATTTCTTCTCCACTTTTATCATTTCCTAGCTTTGAGATGGGGTGAAGACGGGATCATGAACTATTGGAAAATTCTCCAACACCATCACATCCTCCAAAGTGTTTTTTTTCTCACCTTAGGGTAACAAAAGGTATTTGTCTCAGGACATGCACCACTTCTCAACAGCCCCAAAACACATGTTTTCATTTTTTGCTATGAAGCACTTGGGTTGAAAACATGTGTTTTGGGTTGTTGAGAAGTTGTGTCCTTAGACAAATACCTTTTTGTGCTCCTAGGGTGAGAAAAATGTCACCTTGGAGGATGTGATGGTGTTGGAGGGTTTTGCAACTGTTGGTGATCCTATCTTGACCCCATTTCAAAGCTAGGAAATGATGAAGGTGGAGAAGAAATTGATACATAGAACAGGACAACAACAATCTCCAAGGAGTAAAAAGAGTGGGGTTTATATAAACATTAGCATGGATGGATTTTTGTCAATAGTGGGAGTGAAATTGAGCATGAAACATCCCTTGCAACTTGCTTGGCAATGATTGGCTTCTCTCTTAGTGGCTTGGTGAGAAAGTTTGTTTTCCTTATTGTTGTTCATCGTGCTGGAGAGAATCAGCTTTGTGACCAACAGTTTTATCCAACATATAAAATGATTTTGGTTTATCGAAGAAAACAATAGTTTATTTGACTGGTAATGAAGAATTGGAATTGTTGTTAACTCTTTGGTCACAGTTTTACAACTTGGTCCAAACTTGGGTGTGGGAGAGATTAACAAATTAGCAACCATAGCCTAGGCTGATTACCAATGAAGAACCTATGCTATTTAGGTGGAACAAGCTTAATCAATTGAAAATTGACGGTGTGAGATTTTCCCTGGACTTTACTAGGGGCAATTTTCCTTGGCACCCTTAATCATGTTCAATTTGTTGGTAAGTTTAGGTCTTTTAATCCAAAAAAGGAAACTTGGTTACCATGTGAGAGTAATTTGGATAAATGAAAATAGTTTTGGTTGTTATATGCATGAGTATATCGATGCTTGTTTGCAACAATGTATTATAAAAAAGTGCCTACCACATAGAGAGTGGCTATGCAATTTGGAATGCATCAAGAAGTTTCAGATTGCGTGATTGCATTCTCTGGCACCAAAGCTATTGCATTAAAAAATTACTGCATACCCCAAATTACTTTAAAAAATTGCAAACAATATTACTTGGCAAAAAAGCAGTCTAAAGCTACTCTGTCATCATGGACCTCATGTATCAAAAGCAAATACAAATGGTAATGATGTTGATGTTGCACGTGAATTTTCTCCTTTGAAAACTGTTCAATTTGGAAATCCTTCTCAAGACACTGTTGACCCAAGAGATGGAGGCTTTGGAGGAAGACTATGGAGATGGAAATGGGAAAAATGAATCAAGGCAATATATTGAGGGGTTAATGGATCTTGAATAAAGAATCAATAGACTGGAGACAGTGACTAAGAAATTATAAAGATAGCAAAATTTGGTCACTATTGAACAAATTATTCTTATAAACCAAATCTTTAGCATTTGTTAATATGATTTACTTATTTCTTATACTAGCAAAATTACATGTATGAATGTTCAGCCTAAAAAGAAAATATGACATGATCTTGTAATTTTTAATGCCTTGGGTACATTAAATAAAGACCAGAAGGGATACTAACTCACTTCTCATTATCTTAAATATAAATAAAAAATGAAAATTTGAAGCAAAATGTCAGCCTTGAATTCAAACTTAGAATGGGATTGTTATCAAAGATGGATGAGAGATAATATAGACAAAGGTAAAGTTTAGAAAAAATAAAATTCGCAGACCCACCCAAACCAAACGTCCTTGCACAATTGATACAGCAACACCATCTTCCAAACCTTAAAAAGTGGTGATCTAAAGGACATACATGCAAAGGAAACAAACTTCCATGGTAAAGCATAAGTTGCATTGATTGTTTAATTGGTATCCCATCCATTCATATATAAATCATACTGTGAATTACTTAGTACCACAATGAAATAACTTATTAAGGAAAGTACTATAGCCTCCAACTCTGTTTTTGCATGAAAATATGTAGATGTTGCAATAAACATGCCTTTCAATTATGCCAACGAATTAAATTAACAAGCAAACACAAGGCACTCACTATGTGCAAGTGATGTAAATTTCCTTTAATTTTGAGTCTCAACTTCTTGATCCAGTTGCTGCTTCCAGGAGGCTAGTAGAGCCTCATCCTATACCAGGAAATATATTATGAATAGCCTCATCTTATACAAGGAAATATACTATGAATACAGTATAAGGAGAGGAAAATACCCTACAAATATTCCCCTGTATATACCTGTGGCATGTGAATTGTAATTTTATTTGGGAAAAGCTTAGTCAAAGTTCTATTTTGTTTTCGGGCTTCCTTCCCCCCTGTCATGCAATCGTCCAAAACTATGCTAAAAAGATTGAAGAGGGATAACATTTATTTCACTTAGATAGCTTGAAAGAAATAATATTAGGTTGAATGTAAGAAGCATATTGTAGATATACCATCCAAGAAGCTCAAATGACTACATATGCAAAAAAAAAGCCTCAGAACTATATATGTAATGTTTTATAATATAATTAAAATGGAATAATGTGAGCATATGCATATATACTTTGGTGAAATGGAATCATATGCCCATAGACATATGTAATTGCAGCCAAAAGACTGCACCAGAAATTGGATAAAATCAGTTCTAGCGGCTACAAAGAGAGAAAAGACACTTTCCATGGGGTGCATGGTGCTTGATGCTAATGCTTTTGCATCATGATCATGAGATAGAAGAGAATATGATTGGTGTCCCTAGTAAAATCAGCTCGCTACAAGCACGCGCACTGACAGCAATGTGTGACGTCATGCAGGTTATGCCCAGAGGTAAAAGCAATGTGTGATTTTTTTATCACTTCTATTTTACAGCCTTACAAGAAGACTTCAAATAATTTTTTTAATGAAAGAATGTTAGAAACAGAATGCAGAAAGTGTCACTATCAAATGGATATAATTTGGTTGATTAAGTGGAGCTTATGAGTTATTATAAAAATTTTGATACTTTTTATTTTATTTTTTATGCATAAAAAGTGTAGCTAACATTTTTCACATTGTAATATTTTTTTTACTTTAAAAAAAAAAAGAAAAATCTGTTTGCACACTATGTCATTGGGTTGGGTTATACAACCATGTAAAAAAACTCAATCAGATAAGTAAATATTTATTGCTTATTGCATCTTCCAAAAGCCATGAATGAACACCCAATGGAGAAATTTGAGAAATTCTGCAGAGAGAAAAAACACACAGCAGAGAGAGATAGAAAATGAAGTACCTGAACAACAAATTGTTCAGTTCCTCCTGCCGCAGCAGTAAATCTTTTTCTTGAGTGTTCCTGCGCCTCTCCTCATTAAGCTTCGTGATGGTTACCTCAGCCTGCAGAAATTATAACTATATTGATTGCTTCCAACAACAAAGTTTTCTTTAAAGAAAAAATATTCCTCTCTAACGTCACCTTTAACGTCAATGATACTGAAGAGGATAGAGTTTGACAATATTCCTCTTTTTTTGGCTCTATGAGAACTAAAACAAAATGATATTACCGTGGCCTTATTTCTTAAAATTAGTAACATGCTCAGTTAATCAAATATTAGATACCTTTAAAACAAACATTATAATTATTTTCTCCATCAATTCCCATTTAAAATAGTTGAGTAATGACTTTCAGATATTTTGGCAGCAAAGTATAATCTAAATAACAAAGTTGAATTAGCATCTAAAGTAAATATAATATTATGTTATAATTTTTATATTATAAATATTTAAACACACTATCCTAAAAATGTAAAAACAGAGACATTCCATTTCTCTATTTTTGAAAGACTAGTATGTATCATGTATTTTATAAGTGAAGTAGCATGTGACCAATAGGCGTATATATTTAATTATCTTTAATAAAAATTTTAATTTAAATTTTGAGGATAAAAAAACATAAATGAAAGAAAAAAAAACACATTAAAATAATCAGTTAAATTTTTCAATCAAAATTAATTAGCAACAAAATTAATCAATACTCCATATCAATAACATAATAAATAAATAAATAATACCATAGTGTAGGTACCGAAAATAGGAACATGTGAAAGTTGAAATTTGGTGTCTTAACGTTTAGACAATACCAAATAAACTACTTTAATTATTACTACGTTATTTAATAACTACTTATTAAATAATTTTATTGTAAAAGCTACAATTTGATTATATATAATCAAAATTATTATATTATTCTAAACAAACTAGTTGTAAGCTTGTATAGTGTGCAGAAAGATATAGATAAAGGTAAATCATACCTTTAATGCTAAATAGTATGATGAAATGGTACCACGTACATTTCCTGTAACAGCTGTTAAAGTATCCTTGGTACTATGTGTGCCA
Source organism: Glycine max (assembly GCF_000004515.6). Classification (NCBI taxonomy): domain Eukaryota; kingdom Viridiplantae; phylum Streptophyta; class Magnoliopsida; order Fabales; family Fabaceae; genus Glycine; species Glycine max. The sequence continues at coordinate 344,855 of NW_024464702.1, forward strand.
CGAATCAATAACAAAAGGCATTTCATCTCATGATCAGCTATTATTGTGAAAGCTGGTTTCAAAATCTGTAAAAGAAGTTAAGTAAGTGTAATCAAATAAAATTAAAAAGTATCCATTTAAAAGAAGAAATGAGTATATATATATTGTTAATTAAAAAGTATCCATTTTAAATATAAAATGTTTAAAATATTTAGACTAATTAATCTTTTTGGCTAAGAAGTATCCATTTTATATATACTGCGTCCCATATATGAAGTACTGAAGTAGTTAACTTCATTGAACTTGAACGCCTCGGTTTTGAGTATAAATATTTTACTGCTATTATCAGCCCAATGCATGAAATAATTTATAATTAGGCAGTTTATTTAATATCACCCGTGATATATAGCTGATTAATAATTTTACTGCTACCAGTGATTTCTTTACTAGAAGACTATTAAGCTTCATAGATTAATAAAGGTTTTGAATGAAAAATAAAAGGCCATAAGCTGAATTAATCTGTTCATTCATAGAAAACAAAAAAAGGTACATGAACCTTACAATTCCACCATTTGTGTTTCTTCCCCCTTCCAATCCTACATTGGGTCTCATGACAACCTTGAGACATCTTACATGGCATTCGCACCATGTTTCAGAATATAATGCTTCAGCTGTATTCAAATTTCAAAAGCATAACTTGTGGATTACCTCTTTGTAAACATCAATTGGAAGAGGCAATCTAAGATATGCAATCCATTCTTTAGTAAATTTTAGCTTCATCTTTTTGGCAACTTTGGCTGCTGACAATACCTATATATGTAAAATGAAAATTAAGTAGACAGTAAAAAAAGAAAAACTACACAAACAATTACAAGAGTTTTTAAATGAGAAGGGCCTTCAATATATAAATTCATTAAATTGAAGATAAGAAAACTACTAGGGAATTGGAGGGCAAGAGTTCCTTAATAATGAAAAAACAAAAATGGAGACTTGGGAGGTTCCTCCTGTTCTCTTCCTATTGTTTTACCCAGTTCATCTTTATTCCTGCCGACATCAACATCATCGTCAATTACCCCTTTCTCACCAGTATCCTCTGGTTGGTTCTGAAACACCTCGCCATGTTATCTACTTTAGCATCAACATGTGAAGCGTCACTGCGATCAACTAAGCCTTTCTCCAAAGAACTTTCTGATTTACCAGAATCTCCTCCAAGTTCAACCTTCCCCTCATCCGACAAGCTACCACTCACATAACCTTTATGCTTCGCTGCAAATTAAAAGCAAATGGAAACTAAAATTAGAAACTAAAGCAATGCAACTAGATCAAGAGAAGAAAAGAGGGTACCTCGAAGAACGGCACCACAGCCACCACATGGATAGACAGAGCAATCAACGAGTTCGAGAAGAAGATTTTGACACTTTGGGCAACGCACCAATCACAACTTGTTGGCTGAGTCCGACATGAAGAAACATTCGTTTGAAGGGAAAGGAGAGGGAGCGGTGGAGGCGGAGGCGAAGGAGGAAGGGAGCTTGGGGGGAGAGGGAGGAAGAAGGAGAGGAGTGACGAAGGGAAGAAGGGGAAACGAAGGTGAAGGTGAGGAGAAGAGGCAGATTGTTGATATGCGAGGTGGAAGAGAGAAGTTGAGGTGCGGCATCAAGCTAGGGTTAGTATTATAAAAGAAAGAATAGGAAGGCGGTTCTGTTTTGAAACTCGTCGTCATTCAAATTTTAAATGATTACAAAAATGCCATCCTATCACATTCTAAGACGGTTTTTCATAACCGCTTTAAAATATACGTCATATAAACAAAATATAATGATTTTAATTACAAAAATGCCACCGCATCACATTCTAAGACGGTTTTCTTATAACCGCCTTAGAATGTGCGTGGAGGCAGCAGTGTCAACCAAATAATCATAAACCTGCTAGATATACAGCACATTCATCTACCAATAAAACTTACAAGTATTCCCATTTATTAGAAAAATCAAATCTAACCTTGTATTCAGACTGTGCTACTTTGGCAATAACTCTTGTTGGATCCTTTGAAGCTCCTTTTGCTCATAAGAAATCAAGGACCTCAAAATTTGTGAGTGCACCAGCATTGCCCTCTAAGCTGTGACAAAGCTATTAAACATCAATCATATCCCAATATAAAAGAGAAAGGTTCAATTGAAATTAGTGTATTAATTTTGAAAACAAACAAAAATGGTAGAAACATACATTTTCATCTGTAAGACACCAAAGTGAGAGAAAAGGAAGTAACAAAACAAGAGAGTGTCTCCTTTGCTTCTGCAATAAAGCCAGCCCAGTACACAAACAGACAATTACAGAATTAAATTCCCAGTTTTCACAAAATATAACAAATCACATTGCTAATACAGCTTAAACACACATAATTGGGTTGGGGTGGACATCAAAAGCATAAAAAATTGAGTTGGGTGTGTTTTCCCCTTCAAAGAAAAATAGCAATGTCAAAAAATTAGAACAATGCATTTAATTTGAGCAACCAAACAAGAATAAAATAGTGAAGATAGAAACTAGTTGTGAAGCTTCTGGCGGTTTGAATTGTGAGTTCAAAGAATCTTCTGGTTTAGCCTTGGAAAAACTGGAATCAGCAATAGGCTTTGCATTGTTATGCTGAGTTAATCCAGCCACTGCCTTCATTCATGTGATTATCAATGTTTACTCCTGCTGCACTCACTTCCTGACCTTCTGGTTTGTGATTCTTGACATCAAGAAAAATTAAATGCTTGATTACAATCAGCATCCCTATAATTTAAGCGTGAAATAACTACTATCTTCCATTCAATTCCATAAATTATCACGAAATTCATCTCTCTCTATTCCTTTTAATACATGTTAAAATCAAATGATAAAGATTAAACCAGCCTAGAAGATTTAAAAGATAAATTCACTAGAAATTACCCTTACTTTCGGTAAGTTATCATGTATTAGTCATGAGAGTGAACACTAAATAAAAACGATTGCAATATAAATATATACATGAAGAGCTGGGTTAGTACAAAAAAAAGTACCTCCATTGAGCCATAAGAGAATGGGTTTTTGTTCTGGTTTGTGAGTGGCCTCGAAAAACCAATAGAACAGTGCTCTTCCTTGAGTTTCATTGACAGTGATATAACCACCATATTGTTGAACTTCACCGGATGCTGCGCAGGTAATCCATGCACTCTATCAACTTCTTGCTCTGCCAGTATCTCCTGGCTAAGGTAACTAGCTAGAGAATGAAGCTTCATTGTAAGAACTGTGGAAAGCACCTGTAGCAGATGATGAGAGTGATGAGCAAAATGACGGCGACAGCGACGAAGTCTATTTCATTGAAGCCCTTAGGAAGAGACAGGACCGTGAGGCGCCATTTGGCGGAGGAGATTCCGATTATGGTGCCTAGGTACGCCATCAAGCCTCTAGCGACAATGGCATTGGAAAGTACAGACCAAAGGTGACGCGGAGGTAACTAAAGTCGCCGCCAGCGACGGGCATGTCGACTACAAACTTGGTGTAGCAGAAGGCGGAGTGGAGGGCGCAAAAGCCGGCAATGGGAATTAAAATAAGAGTAAACACCAAATTCAAATTAAATACTAGTAGTATCTTAAAATTTCATTAATTTATCTACACTATCCATCCATTTGTAAGTAAAAATCTTTTTTATTTTACGTACAATTTAGCTGTAGGTATAAGTTTTTATAAGGTTTTACCTACACTACATAGTTATAGGTAATTTTTTATATATATTTTTCCAAGATTTACCTATACTAAAAACTATAATTATAAGTCTTTGACTTTAACCTACATTAAACAATGGTAGGTAATAAAGTATTTTTAAAGTTTACCTACACTAATTCATGTTTGTAGATAAAGGTGTATGTAGGTATAAGGCATTTTTCTTGTAGTGCCTATGGTGGTATTTTTTGGACTTTTTTGGACGACATAGGCAGGTGATATTTTTTGGACTTTTTTGGACGCCAACTTGGACTTTTTTGGATGACATAGGCAGGTGATATTTTTTTGCTTGACATCGGTTAAAAAGTAGCACCTACTAATGTTGATGAGAAAAAGCTTGGCCTACGTCAGTTGAACAAACCCTCAGCTGCCATCAACAGAAAACAAACTTAGCCGATGTCAGCATAAAAATAACAATGACTAACGTTGACCGAAAACCTAGCCTATTTGAACAAAAAAATATCCATAAAATGACTTTGGCAAAAACCCTAGCTTGATGTCGACCAAAAAACCTAGCATATGTCAGCCATAAAATGGCATTGGCATCGACCAAAAATAGCCTTGACCATTGTCGACCGAAAAACATCATCAACTGATAAGTTCTATCCTATTTTATTGTGTACTTTTTTACTCTTAATGTTTTTTGTGGCCAGTCCAACCATTTGAATGATGTGAGAACAGACCGTGATTGGAAAGTCATGATTTTATTTGGAATTGAAATTGGATGGTTGATGTGTTATGACCTAGGGATTTGTTTTAATATATTAATTTTATAAGAGGCTTGCTTTATATGTATCAAGATTTTATGATTTATCTTTCTATGGATATGTGGTAAGTTGTAAAATTCAGAATATTTTTTCCAACAAATTGGGGACAAGAAGAAATGATGTCTCCAACTTGCCTAGAGGTCAACTCCAACTTGTTCAAACTCATTCAAGTATGGGTTGGGTCACGAGTGTTAATTTTTAAACCCATGAACCAAACACATAGACCCATTGATGTGACATGTCTTTAAAATTACTATTGTTGTTTATATGTTTACATATTTTTTATATTTAAAAGTTCAAATATTAGTGATAACACATTCACTAACTTGTTCAGACTTCAAAGTCTTTCATGAGTTACTAAGTTCTCATTCTCTCTCTCACTCTCTACACTTAGCATCACATTAAGGTTTCCAATTCTTTCTATTGCCCTCCACACATTGACTATAGGACATCCCCTCCACAACGTATTTTGATTTCTTCGAATGTCATTGTTGACTTATTGAGATTAAGTACTTAATTGTTAAGCAATATCATCATAACACTTTCATGATGCACCAGCTTAGTGACTAGCTTCAAGGTGATTTTTCATAATTTGTATTTTGTCCTTATTTAAAACTTCAGTTTTAAAAATTTTAAAAGAAATTTAGATGTTCAGAACAGATTCACTAAATCACAATCAACTTGTTTGTGACCAAGTTGTTTAGGGTTGGGTTTCATAAAAAAGTAACATGAATCCAACCTACCTTCTCAAGGAGGAAGCTATAGGATTGAGCTAGATATATAGGTACAAATTCAATAAAAGGGACAATATTTTTTTTTTTGAGTGTGTGCGCATGTGAAGGGTAAAAAAAGTTGGCCAAATCTATGTTATCTTTTTTAGTTTTAAGTAAAGGTTTCAAAGATAAAAAAATGAAGGTAAAGAAATTTTGAATTCCATCAGAACTAATTTTTTATTTGGTATACATAAAAGATCTTCCTATACTATGTACTATTTAATTTTGGATGATGAGTGAATTGATAAATTAGAAATTGAAGTAAAGGTTTTAAGAGTGATTTGATTTAGGCTTAGCCCACCTAATGTCCAAAACAATCAACCAAAGTCAAAGTAAGGAGTTGTAAGTCGACCAATTTATGACAATTTTGTAGAAAGAAACAAGTTTAGTCAAAACCTTAGAAATTAGAGTTTTGAACACCAAATTAACTAATTAATTAGTGTAGGCCTAATATAAATAATTTAAATAGACAAAGACCTAATATAATTAATGTTTCTAATTATTAATTAGTTAACTAGAATTAAATTAACCTTAATTGTCTTAATTAAAGCTAACTAATAATAGATTACTCCCGCCGTCTCAAAACAAGCTAAGCAGGTATTTTATTTTCAAGATCCTTGTAATGAAAGATGGTTAGTGGTTCTACATGGAAAAACAATTAACGTTAATTTAGCCTAAAAAGATTAAATTTGTACTTCTGATTTCGAGGATAGTGGGAACGAGAGGTCAACATTGTGTTAAGCATAAAGGTGGGTCTATGTCTTCGGTGGTGCATACAGGATATTAGGAAGGGAGGCAGATTCATGAAGGTGTACCATGGGTGAGTAACTTTGTGGATTTATTTACTCTTCCATTTGTATGAACTCACTAAGGCTTGGTGCTATGGCACTTCTTCTGTCTATTGTCCATCCAATTATTAATATATTTGATCTTTTTCCTAAAAGCATTGAGGTGAGACATGGCAAGGTTCTAGGATTCAAAAAACTCATCTTTAATTGATTTAGGTGAGTTTTAACTATTAGAAATTGTAATTTAGGTTTTAAATAAAGATTGGTGATTTCACAAATCCCATGAAATTATATTTTAAATTTTCTAATAGATATGTTATCACTTAACTAACGATAGGAATCTAGAATAAATTTTTTAATATATCAGGAAACTAGACGTCATCATTAATTCATTTATTGACTTTTTTTTCTATCATTAATATTTTAAGAATATAAGTAAAAAAAAGTAGATTAATGTTACATTAAAAAGCTAAAATGACAATTATTTTGAATTTTTTTTCTCTTACATGACAATTATAATGGAATGGGGAGGAGTAGAATATAATGAAACGTAGAAGATTATAGTCTCTTGCAAGATGAATAATGAAACTTTAATTAATCCTAATGAAACAAATTTGGACCCAAAAACCTAATGGGCCAATGGGACCCGGCCCAAAACTCCATGATGTAGGGTTACAATACAAGAAATGTAAACACTCTCCCTTGGTCCTCAGTCATGCGCAGCCACTTCTAGAGTTTTAGGAGAGATAAGAGAGATTTTATCTCTTGCCTTGTATTCTCTCTCTAACATCATGATCATCCCACGTCAAGTTCTCACCTTTACAACTCAAATCTTGTCCCTTGGACATCAAATTCAAGGAGGGAGCTCTAGCAGACAAGGGTTTTTCATCAATCCATTTTGTTTTGCATTTTCTTGAACTCTAGAAGACTTCAAATCTCTCAAGGTATTGAGAGTTTCTATTTTCTTTAATGTCAATTTTGGTTTGGGAGGCTATCCTCCATGAGTATGGGCTCTTAGAGTCATTTCTATATTATTTGGTGTTGAAAGTTTGTGCACACATGCTGTTTTACAAATTTCAGCTTTGACATACTTCACACAGTTTTTTACTTTGTTTGATTCACATACCGTTTGATGAAAATAAAATTATATTTTAAAAGTAGACTCTTCGGGAATATGAATATATATAAAATAGGTTATATTTCGATTAGAATTGAATTGCTATATGAACTTTACAAATTGACCCTTCTGCTTAGTGTTGCATTTTAGAATTCATGCATTATTTTCATAACTGGTATTGTAGTAGAGATGCTACTGAAATTTGGGGGATAACATTGCAAAATAGGCTTCATAAGCTTTAAAAGTTGGGGTCACTTATAATTTAACTCATTGATTTGCCGAGAAAACTAATGTAAATACGAGAGTGTGTAATGATTTTGTTTTTTGTCTAGTATGAACATCCTTTGGTAAAATGAATATTTCTCTCTATATGATTAACTTTGGATTATGAGTCATACCTTATCCAAAACTAGACATACATGACTTTTTATACTGGTAAAGTTTATAAAATTTTGTTATATGATAAGTATAAGTTATGCAATAGTTTTATAAATACTCTATAGAAGAAAAAAATGTAAACTTGAGTTTTAATATAAATTTTTAATCAGATAAATATATTTATGTATATATTTGGTTTGGGTTGAATTAGATTGAATTTTAAAATGAAATCCAAAATCTGATTTTATCCAAAACAAATGGGTTTATTAAATTTTAATTTGTTCGACTTTTGGTTTATTTGATTTTAAGTTTTTTGCTTGATTTATTCATAAAGTTATTTGATAAAATCAGTTTATGAACATTCCTAAGAAAACCGATAAAGTAAAGACATCAAATGTACAATTAAGTCTCTTAACTAGTAAAGTACGCCTTTGTTGACAAATCTACAGTGTTAAACATTCATAGATTAATATGTATAGTACATTCTTTTGCCTATGATTATTTAATGGACATTCTCTCCTACTTAATTTTTTCAGTTTAAGGTAAAAGTTTATTTAGAAGGAAAATTAATTTTGAGTTGCATCAAAATTTCCTTGTTGCTTTTGGTAGGGTTAAAAGATCTTCATATATTGTGCTATTTACTTTTGAATGATGAGTAGATATGGTTGCACATTATACATAAATTAGGTTAGTCTTTTTTAATGAATTTAATTACTTATATCGATACCTATATTATATTTATTAAGTTAGAAGTATGTAGACACAAAATAACATAACACCATGACATAAACTTTAGCAATTTCCAATTGAAATTCACCGAATTGGAAGGAATTATAGTATGTATGTATATATATATATATATATATATATATATATATATATACACGTCAAAGATTTATACTCTCTCTGGTCTCATATATAAGCAAAAATAATTACTTCCCATAGATTAAGAAAGTTAGTTGAAATCATTTAATTTTACTAATCTCAAGTAGAAAGTAAGGTTATTCTTAAAATGTCCTCCACTCAAATCTGATACCTTAAATAAAAATGACTCTATAAAAATTGAATTACAATTAAATGAAAATTGTTTTAGGAATGACATCAATAAATAGGGGTGAAATTAGTTATGTTTTCTTAATTTGAGTCCAAGAAAAGGGGACTTTTTTGCTTATATATGAGTATAGAGGGAGTATAATATGTGAAAGATGTCATAAATTAATGAAAGGTTTATGAAAATATATGTCTATTCATATAAAGTGTATGTATGAATAGATGCAAATCATAATAAAGAGACATGAGAAGTGACTTTTCATCGAAAGCCATGAGAAGTGACTCTTAACTAAGGGTCATGAGATGTGAGTCTTGTACACTATATTCCATCCAATATCTACATATATTGTTAGGGATGAGTTGAGCCTAATGGTTAGTGTTTTATATGCATACCTTGGAAAATTGTACTTTTCTTAATTTGGTTTTTGTTCTTTCTTGCAATATCATCACACTCGGTATTTCTTTATTTTTGAAGTGGCGTCTCCAATCATCACACCTTGAAAAAGGTATGTATGTCTTCAACATCCCAATCCCAACCAATAGGGAAGATGAGATCATTGCTAAACCCCGTTAGAAAACAAGTATGATGGCTATATTTGAATGGGACAAATCTGAAAAGGTACGTGTGTGACACTTTTTTAAACTACATGATGGGAAAAAATAAGAAATTTCTTGTCAATTATTTTTATAATTATCGGATGATTGATAGTACGCCTTTTATGAAACAAGTGCATAAATTGAATGTATGCTTAATTTCTACGAACAAACACAATATGGATGTAGATGAAAGTTAATTATTCTATCTTGAATCATTGACAAAGTTCCTTCCTTATGGAATGACTTTAAAAAGTTTGAAACATAGGTTGATGTCAAAAGATATTCTAAAAATACATATCTTTCATACACAAACAAACATATTGCTAAATCCTACAAGATCATATTGTAGTTTGATTTTTTGAACATTCATGTCATTTAATTATGCTAGTATCGGAAATATGTAAAACATATTAACAAATGGTAAAGATTTGGTTTATAAGCTAATAATTTGTTCAACAATGACAAAATTTTGTTATATTTAATTTCTAAGTCAATGTATCTAGTCTATTGATTCTCTTTTCAAGATCCAATACTCCTTCAATAAACTGCCTTGATTCATTTATCTCATTTCCATCTTTATAATCTTCCTCCAAAGCCTCCATCAGTGGTTCAACGGTGTCTTGGGAAGGATTTCCAAATAAAATAGTTTTCAAAGGAGAAAATTCAGGTGGAAACACCAGCATCATTGCATAGACTGCTCTTTCACCGAGTAATATTCTTTGCAAAATCACGATGATGATACAGTATTGACTGCTTCCACCATCCTACATAATGTGTGGTGACATCTCCGTAAAAAAAGCCAAGCAGGAAAATAGAAATTCCTGTTAGATATGGGTATGCAGTAATTTTTCCATGAAATGCCTTTGGTTCCCAAGAATGTAGCCACACAATCTAAAACTTCTTGATGCATTCTAAATTGCGTAGCCACTCTTTATGTGATAGGTACTTTTGTGTAATACATTTGTGTGACAACTAGCATTGAAAATCTCATGCATATAGCAAAAAAAAAAAGAACTATTTTATTTATCCAACATATTGAACATAGGCGTGCTAAGGAAAGTAGTCCCTAGGTGAATCCAGGGCAACTCTCGTACCCTCAATTTTCAAGGGATTTAGCTTGTGCCACCCACATAGCATAGGTTTTTCATGGTTGATCAACTTAGGCTGTGGTTGCAAATTTGAGAATCTCTCCCATAACCAAATATGAACCAAGTAGTAAAAGGGTGACCAAAGCGTTACCTCTTATCATCAGCCAAACTAACTATTGTTTTCTTCAGCAGACCTAAATCAATTTATATGTTGGCTTAAAATATTGGTTGCAAAGCTGATTATCTACATCAAGGAAAACAAACTTACTCACCAAGCCATTGGGAGAGAAATCAATCTCTGCCAACCAAGTTGCAAGGAATGTTTCATGCTCCATTTCATTTCCACTATCGACGAATATCCACCCTTGCTATTGTATAAACCACATCCTTTTTATTCCTTGTAGTTTGTTTTCCTATTGTATGTATCAATTTCTTCTCCACTTTTATCATTTCCTAGCTTTGAAATGGGGTGAAGACGGGATCATGAACTATTGGAAAATTCTCCAACACCATCACATCCTCCAAGGTGTTTTTTTTCTCACCTTAGGGTAACAAAAAGGTATTTGTCTCAGGACACCACTTCTCAACAACCCCAAAACACATGTTTTCATTTTTTACTATGAAGCACTTGGGTTGAAAACATATGTTTTGGGTTGTTGAGAAGTTGTGTCCTTAGACAAATACCTTTTTGTGTTCCTAGGGTGAGAAAAATGTCACCTTGGAGGATGTGATGGTGTTGGAGGGTTTTGCAATTGTTGGTGTGAAAAGAAATTGATACATAGAATAAGACAACAACAATCTCCAAGGAGTAAAAAGAGTGGGGACAACAACAATCTTCAAGGAGTAAAAAGAGTGGGGTTTATATAAACATTAGCATGGATGGATTTTTGTCAATAGTAGGATTGAAATTGAGCATGAAACGTCCCATGCAACTTGCTTGGCAATGATTGGCTTCTCTCCTAGTGGTTTGGTGAGAAAGTCTATTTTCCTTATTGTTGTTCATCTTGTTGGAGAGAATCAGCTTTGTGACCAACAGTTTTATCCAACATATAAAATGATTTTGGTCTGTCGAAGAAAACAATTGTTTGTTTGACTGGTAACGAAGAATTGGAATTGTAGTTAACTCTTTGGTCACCCTTTTACTACTTGGTCAAAACTTGGGTGTGAGAGAGATTAACAAATTAGCAACCATAGCCTAGGCTGATTTCCAATGAATAACCTATGCTATTTTGGTGGGACAAGCTTAATCAATTGAAAATTGACGGTGTTAGATTTTCCCTAGACTCTACTAGGGGCAATTTTTCTTGGCACCCTTAATCATGTTCAATTTGTTGGTAAGTTTAGGTCTTTTAATCCAAAAAAAGGAAACTTGGTTACCATGTGAGAGTAATTTGGATAAATGAAAGTAGTTTTGGTTGTTATATGCATGAGTATATCGATGCTTGTTTGCAACAATGTATTATAAAAAAGTACCTACCACATAGAGAGTGGCTATGCAATTTGGAATGCATCAAGAAGTTTCAGATTGTGTGATTGCATTCTCTGGCACCAAAGCTATTGCATTAAAAAATTACTGCATACCCAAAATTACTTTAAAAAATTGCAAACAATATTACTTGGCAAAAAAGCAGTCTAAATCTACTCTGTCATCATGGACCTCATGTATCAAAAGCAAATGCAAATGGTAATGATGTTGATGTTGCACCTGAATTTTCTCCTTTGAAAACTGTTCAATTTGGAAATCCTTCTCAAGACACTGTTGACCCAAGAGATCGAGGCTTTGGAGGAAGACTATGGAGATGGAAATGGGAAAAATGAATCAAGGCAATATATTGAGGGGTTAATGGATCTTGAATAAAGAATCAATAGACTGGAGACAGTGACTAAGAAATTATAAAGATTGCAAAATTTGGACACTATTGAACAAATTATTTTTATAAACCAAATCTTTAGCATTTGTTAATATGTTTTACTTATTTCTTATATACCACATAGAGAGTGGCTATGCAATTTGGAATGCATCAAGAAGTTTCAGATTGCGTGATTGCATTCTCTGGCACCAAAGCTATTGCATTGAAAAATTACTACATACCCAAAATTACTTTAAAAAATTGCAAACAATATTGCTTGGCAAAAAGGCAGTCTAAAGCTACTATGTCATCATGGACCTCATGTATCAAAAGCGAATACAAATGGTAATCATGCTGATGTTGCACCTAAATTTTCTCCTTTGAAAATTGTTCACTTTGGAAATCCTTCTCAAGACACTGTTGACCCAAGAGATGGAGGCTTTGGAGGAAGACTATGGAGATGGAAATGGGAAAAATGAATCAAGGCAATATATTGAGGGGTTAATGGATCTTGAATAAAGAATCAATAGACTGGAGACAGTGACTAAGAAATTATAAAGATTGCAAAATTTGGACACTATTGAACAAATTATTCTTATAAACCAAATCTTTAGCATTTGTTAATATGTTTTACTTATTTCTTATATACCACATAGAGAGTGGCTATGCAATTTGGAATACATCAAGAAGTTTCAGATTGCGTGATTGCAATCTCTGGCACCAAAGCTATTGCATTGAAAAATTACTGCATATCCAAAATTACTTTAAAAAATTGCAAACAATATTACTTGGCAAAAAAGCAGTCTAAATCTACTATGTCATCATGGACCTCATGTATTAAAAGCAAATACAAATGGTAATGATGCTGATGTTGCACCTAAATTTTCTCCTTTGAAAATTGTTCACTTTGGAAATCCTTCTCAAGACACTGTTGACCCAAGAGATGGAGGCTTTGGAGGAAGACTATGGAGATGGAAATGGGAAAAATGAATCAAGGCAATATATTGAGGGGTTAATGGATCTTCAATAAAGAATCAATAGACTGGAGACAGTGACTAAGAAATTATAAAGATAGCAAAATTTGGTCACTATTGAACAAATTATTCTTATAAACCAAATCTTTAGCATTTGTTAATATGTTTTACTTATTTCTTATATACCACATAGAGAGTGGCTATGCAATTTGGAATGCATCAAGAAGTTTCAGATTGCGTGATTGCATTCTCTGGCACCAAAGCTATTGCATTGAAAAATTACTACATACTCAAAATTACTTTAAAAAATTGCAAACAATATTGCTTGGCAAAAAGGCAGTCTAAAGCTACTATGTCATCATGGACCTCATGTATGAAAAGGAAATACAAATGGTAATCATGCTGATGTTGCACCTAAATTTTCTCCTTTGAAAATTGTTCACTTTGGAAATCCTTCTCAAGACACTGTTGACCCAAGAGATGGAGGCTTTGGAGGAAGACTATGGAGATGGAAATGGGAAAAATGAATCAAGGCAATATATTGAGGGGTTAATGGATCTTGAATAAAGAATCAATAGACTAGAGACAGTGACTAAGAAATTATAAAGATTGCAAAATTTGGACACTATTGAACAAATTATTCTTATAAACCAAATCTTTAGCATTTGTTAATATGTTTTACTTATTTCTTATATACCACATAGAGAGTGGCTATGCAATTTGGAATGCATCAAGAAGTTTCAGATTGCGTGATTGCATTCTCTGGCACCAAAGCTATTGCATTGAAAAATTACTACATACCCAAAATTACTTTAAAAAATTGCAAACAATATTGCTTGGCAAAAAGGCAGTCTAAAGCTACTATGTCATCATGGACCTCATGTATCAAAAGCAAATACAAATGGTAATGATGCTGATGTTGCACCTAAATTTTCTCCTTTGAAAATTGTTCAATTTGGAAATCCTTCTTAAGACACTGTTGACCCAAGAGATGGAGACTTTGGAGGAAGACTATGGAGATGGAAATGGGAAAAATGAATCAAGGGAATATATTGAGGGGTTAATGGATCTTGAATAAAGAATCAATAGACTGGAGACAGTGACTAAGAAATTATAAAGATAGCAAAATTTGGTCACTATTGAACAAATTATTCTTATAAACCAAATCTTTAGCATTTCTTAATATGTTTTACTTATTTCTTATACTAGCAAAATTACATGTATGAATGTTCAGCCTAAAAAGAAAATATGACATGATCTTGTAATTTTTAATGCCTTGGGTACATTAATGCCTTGGTTTCACATTTGTTATTTGTTATTTTGCCTTACTACAAGAAAAAGGACCTATACCTACGAACAAAAATTGTCACTATAAATAAAAAATCCGTAGGTAAATGTATAATAGACTTTGTCCTACGGACGTTTCTTCTGTCAACTTTGAGGAGGCGTATAATGACGACTAATTGTCTGTCACTATAGGTTTTACGTACAATGTATATAGGTAAAAGTCATTAACTTCTACTTACATCTCCTAGCCAATGAACACCATAATAAACTTTACTAAAAGTCGCCCTCTTCTCATAGTTATCATTCAAGGTATTTACATGGCCTCGCATGCAAGCCTAATCGTCACAAGCACATAAACACATTACTCCATTAATGCATCACACAGTACTCTATTTGAAAATGGATCTTTTACTCTGTGCCTACAAGGACTATTGACCCTTCCACCTGATAGAGCATCACATCAAATAGACAAAATATATCATAAGATATAAGTCTCAAAGTTCATAAATGGAGAGAGCCACACTATCAAAATAAGCAAACTAACCATGAATGCAGAAACAAATATTGAAATAAATAATACCACTATTATGTGTAGTGGAGCTTTCCAATTTTTGTACCTAACCCTTGATTTTCTTGTTAACCAAGGTCAAAATGACCACCTAAACGAGACTTGTCAACCACTTGAGAGCCTAATTAACCGAACTTGCTTAGATTATAATTTTGCTCTTAGGAACTTACAATGTTATTTCCTCAGTGAAATTTAGTTGCAACGGGCAATCCTAGTTACATAATGGATGTTCAACTCTAACTTCTTAAGCTCTACGATTACCTTCAAAAGTGATAAGAAGATTTAAGTTTAAATTATTCTAACCCATTCATTTTGGACACTACACTTTCCGTTTAGTGAAATTTTCGTTGTATGTGTGGGCTTTTTATGAACTCCTATTCTATTGTCTCTGACCTCACATTTTCCCTGTGTACCTAAGGCAGTCTCAACAGACATTAACCTTATATTACTGTTGAGACTGATTACTAATTCTCTGTTCTAAACAAATGAAAAGAATATTCTGCAAAGAGAACTGAGAGCAGCACCGGTAATTATATTTAAACTCATGTCATCTTGTTACCTTGAAGAATGCACCCCAGATTTCTTCTTCCTCAGTAGGTACTGCAGTAATCTTATTCTTTGGACTCTCATAGCATCTCAATCCTCCAACTGCTGTAGAGTAGAAACATCATGTACAATTTACAGAATAACAATGTCAATAGTGAAGGAATACTTACAATCATGGGGAACAAAAAGAAACAGAACATAGACAACACCAATGTAAAAATCCTCATATTATGAATTATCATCATCTTGAAGGGGAGGGAGGAAATGATCCAATCTGGGATCACTTGGAACAAATAGTTGCCAAAATGCTGAGGATTGTGATATGCTGGAACAAAAAGAAACTCACCTCGAGGGAAAGAAGCTAGTGACTTGCCACAAGAACCTTTAAGCAATATAATTTACTTTACTTGTGATATGCTGGAACAAACAGAACATTGAATACAAACCAACAACAGCGGGGAAGATATAATTTACTTTACTTGTTTGGTGAAAAATATATAAAATTTGGTCAAGTGAGACAACAATATAAATACTAAGTACCAACTAATACAATATCTATGCCTTTTTATATAGCTTTGCATTAAAAAAGTAATAGAAAATAATATGTATATATACTGTGAGTATATTTTATTATTATTATTATTAAATCATAAATTATGATAAATATTAATTTTTTAATTTTAATAATAGATATTTTTAATAGGAAATAATAAATATTTTAAAACTATATAAAAAGGGATTTTTAATTAATTGACAACTTAAAAAGAAGTGTAGGTTAAATTTATATATGCATTGCTTTTATCCTCCTCCATGATGTAAATCAAGTTCAATGAAACAATTCAACTATTTGTAATACTATTAATTAACGAATAATATTAAAATAAAAAATAAATATTTTTATTAAAAAGTTACTTTGGGATAGATTCAGAGGAGTACTGTAGGCTTTGCAACTTTATAATATCACACATGCACATCTATTAAAGCTGGCGTGCATGGGCCAGCCCAACAATTTCAATGTTGGAATGCAAAGATGATGAAGCTTCACTTTAAACTTTTACTCGGGACCAGCATGTTATATTTTGATGCAGAAATTCACCCTTATAAAAGTATTCACTCTTGAACAAGAGAATATTAGGAACTACTCACTCTCTTTCATGATAAGCTACATGACTTCTCCTGTATCAAGTATGTCACACTAATTTATTTTTAAGTTTTTTATTTCTCCCTATTGTTAAAATTTAGTCTATCTCAATTTAAATTTGTATTTTGAATTTAAAAATTTGATACATTATATCAATTTGATAGACATACAGATTGTTTGTATTTATATAAATAATTTGTCGACAATGTGGTCACAGCTAAAAAATAGTAGAGCTAAAAACTTCTAACTAAATGCATAGGTGTAACATAAATTGGAAAATCAAAATTTTGATACTTATTGGGTATAGTTCAAAATCAGCAACTGGCCCAATGTTTAATATGTTCAGAGCCTCAGCTTTTGCCAGGTCATACTGTTTATTACTTGCCAATAACTCTTTGATGCTCTCTCTTGTTTGAACAGAGGCACCACTTCTCAACAACCCCAAAACTCATGTTTTCATTTTTTACTATGAAGCACTTGGGTTGAAAACATGTGTTTTGTGTTGTTGAGTAGTTGTGTCCTTAGACAAATACCTTTTTGTGTTCCTAGTTGAGAAAAATGTCACCTTGGAGGATGTGATGGTGTTGGAGGGTTTTGCAACTGTTGGTGATCCTGTCTTTACCCCATTTCAAAGCAAGGAAATGATGAAGGTGGAGAAGAAATTGATACATAGAATAGGACAACAACAATCTCCAAGGAGTAAAAAGAGTGGGGACAACAACAATCTCCAAGGAGTAAAAAGAGTGGGGTTTATATAAACATTAGCATGGATGGATTTTTGCCAATAGTGGGAGTGAAATTGAGCATGAAACGTCCCTTGCAACTTGCTTGGAAATGATTGGCTTCTCTCCTAGTGGCTTGGTGAGAAAGTTTGTTTTCCTTATTGTTATTCATTTTGCTGGAGAGAATCAACTATGTGACCAACAGTGTTATCCAACATATAAAATGATTTTGGTCTATCGAAGAAAACAATAGTTTATTTGACTGGTAATGAAGAATTGGAATTGTAGTTAACTCTTTGGTCACCCTTTTACTACTTGGTCCAAACTTAGCTGTGGGAGAGTTTATCAAATTAGCAACCATAGCCTAGGCTCATTACCAATGAAGAACCTATGCAATTTAGGTGGAACAAGCTTAATCAATTGAAAATTGACGGTGTGAGATTTTCCCTGGACTCTACTAGGGGCAATTTTCCTTGGCACCCTTAATCATGTTCAATTTGTTGGTAAGTTTAGGTCTTTTAATCCAAAAAAGGAAACTTGGTTACCATGTGAGAGTTATTTGGATAAATGAAAATAGTTTTGGTTGTTATATGCATGAGTATTTCGATTCTTGTTTGCAACAATGTAATATAAAAAAGTACCTACCACATAGAGAGTGGCTATGCAATTTGGAATGCATAAAGAAGTTTCAGATTGTGTGATTGCATTCTCTAGCACCAAAGCTATTGCATTGAAAAATTACTACATACCCAAAATTACTTTAAAAAATTGCAAACAATATTACTTGGCAAAAAAGCAGTCTAAAGCTACTCTGTCATCATGGACCTCATGTATCAAAAGCAAATACAAATGGTAATGATGCTGATGTTGCACCTGAATTTTCTCCTTTGAAAACTGTTCAATTTGGAAATCCTTCTCAAGACACTATTGACCCAAGAGATGGAGGCTTCGGAGGAAGACTATGGAGATGGAAATGGGAAAAATCAATCAAGGCAATATATTGAGGGGTTAATGGATCTTGAATAGAGAATCAATAGACTGGAGACAGTGACTAAGAAATTATAAAGATAGCAAAATTTGGTCACTATTGAACAAATTATTCTTATAAACCAAATCTTTAGGATTTTTGTCAATAGTGGGAGTGAAATTGAGCATGAAACATCCCTTGCAACTTGCTTGGCAATGATTGGCTTCTCTCCTAGTGGCTTGGTGAGAAAGTTTGTTTTCCTTATTGTAGTTCATCTTGCTGGAGAGAATCAACTTGTGACCAACAGTTTTATCCAACATATAAAATGATTTTGGTCTATCGAAGAAAACAATAGTTTAGTTGACTGGTAATGAAGAATTGGAATTGTAGTTAACTCTTTGGTCACCCATTTACTACTTGGTCCAAACTTGGGTGTCTTAGCAACCATAGCCTAGGCTGATTACCAATGAAGAACCTATGCTATTTAGGTGGAACAAGCTTAATCAATTGAAAATTGACGGTGTGAGATTTTCCCAGGACTCTACTAGGGGCAATTTTCCTTGGCACCCTTAATCATGTTCAATTTGTTGGTAAGTTTAGGTCTTTTAATCCAAAAAAGGAAACTCGGTTTCCATGTGAGAGTAATTTGGATAAATGAAAATAGTTTTGGTTGTTATATGCATGAGTATTTCGATGCTTGTTTGCAACAATGTATTATAAAAAAGTACCTACCACATAGAGAGTGGCTATGCAATTTGGAATGCATCAAAGCTATTACATTGAAAAATTAATGCATACCCAAAATTACTTAAAAAAATTGCACACAATATTACTTGGCAAAAAAGAATTGCAAACAATATTACTTGGCAAAAAAGCAGTCTAAAGCTACTCTATCATCATGGACCTCATGTATCAAAAGCAAATACAAATGGTAATGATGCTGATGTTGCACCTGAATTTTCTCCTTTGAAAACTGTTCAATTTGGAAATCCTTCTCAAGACACTGTTGACCCAAGAGATGGAGGCTTCGGAGGAAGACTATGGAGATGGAAATGGGAAAAATGAATCAAGGCAATTTATTGAGGGGTTAATGGATCTTGAATAGAGAATCAATATACTATTGAACAAATTATTCTTATAAACCAAATCTTTAGCATTTGTTAATATGTTTTACTTATTTCTTATACTAGCAAAATTACATGAATGTTCAGCCTAAAAAGAAAATATGACATGATCTTGTAATTTTTAATGCCTTGGGTACATTAATGTCTTGGTTTCACATTTGTTATTTGTTATTTTGCCTTACTACAAGAAAAATGACCTATACCTATGGACAAAAACTGTCACTATAAATAAAAAAATCTGTAGGTAAATGTATAATAGACTTTGTCTTACGGACGTTTCTTCCGTCAACTTTGAGGAGACGTATAATGACGACTAAGTGTCTGTCACTATAGGTTTTAACTACTATGTATAGTGTGTAGGTAAAAGTCATTAACTTTTACTTACATCTCCTAACTGTAGGTAAATGTCTTTAATATGTACCTATCATCTTCAACTATAGGTAAATATGTTTAACATGAACACCTCTAATAAGAAGACAATTCTAGGGTGCCAATTTGAGAGCCTAACTAGAAAGGCTACGATCTATTTGGTAACTAGGGATGCACCTTGGCATTGGAATCTGCCCTCCTCAACCTTGCCTTGCTATAACATGAGTGCCCAAGTACTATTTTTCCTTAAATTATTACTAGCTAGAAGTTTACCAATCATGATATACAGACACACTTTGCATAGAATCAATATTAGAGAATCTCATGCCAGAAGCATATCTTTTATTACATTAGAAAGCACAACTATACAAGAGAAACAGAGAAAATCCTAGCTAATGAACACCATAATAAGCCTTACCGTCACAAGCACATAAACAAGAATGTTTAAAGGTATTTACATGGCCTCGCATGTAAGCCTTACCGTCACAAGCACATAAACACATTACTCCATTAATGCATCACACGGTACTCTATTTGAAAATGGATCTTTTACTCTGTGCCTGCAAGGACTGTTGACCCTTGCACCTGATAGTTCATTGCATCAAATAGACAAAATATATCATAAGATATAAGTCTCAAAGTTCATAAATGGACAGAGCCACACGGTCAAAATAAGCAAACTAACCATTAGTGCAGAAACAAATATTCCAATAAATTACTATGTGTAGTGGAGCTTTCCAATTTTTGTACCTAACACTCGATTTTCTTGTTAACCAAGGCCAAAAAGACCACCTAAATGAGACTTTTCAACCACTTGACAACCTAACCAAACATGCTTAGATTATAATTTTGCTCTTAGGAACTTACAATGTTATTACCTCGGTGAAATTTAGTTGCAATTGGCAATCCTAGTTACGTAATGGATATTCAACTCTAACTTCTTAAGCTCTAAGATTACCTTCAAAAGTGATATGAAGATTTAAGTTTAAATTAGTCTAACCCATTCATTTTGGACACTACACTTTCCGTTTAGTGAAATTTAGCTGTACGTGTTGGCTTTTTATGAACTCCTATTCTATTGTCTCTGACCTCACATTTTCCCTTTGTACCTAAAGCAGTCTCAACTTACATTAACCTTATATTACTATTGGGACTGATCACTGATTCTCTGTTCTAAATAGATGAAAAGAATATTCTGCAAAGAGAGCTGAGAGCAGCACCGATAATTATATTTAAACTCATGTCATCTCGTTGCCTTGAAGAATGCACCCCAGATATGCACTTGGAACAAATAGTTGCCAAAGTGCTGAGGATTGTGATATGCTGGAACAAAAAGAAACTCACCTTGAGGGAAAGAAAGCAAGTGACTTGCCACAAAAACCTTTAAGCAATATAATTTACTTTACTTGTGATATGCTGGAACAAACAGAACATTGAATACAAACCAACAATAGCAGGGGAAGATATAATTTACTTTACTTGTTTGGTGAACAATATATAAAATTTGGTCAGGTGAGACAGCAATATAAATACTAAGTACCAACTAATACAATATCTATGCCTTTTTATATAGCTTTGCATTAAAAAAAGTAATAGAAAATAATATGTATATATACTAGGAGTATATTTTATTATTATTATTAAATCATAAATTATGATAAATATTAATTTTTTAATTTTAATAATAGATATTTTTAATAGGAAATAATAAATATTTTAAAAGCTATATAAAAAGGGATTTTTAATTAATTGACAACTTAAAAAGAAGTGTAGGTTAAATTTATATATGCATTGCTTTTATCCTCCTCCATGATGTAAATCAAGTTCAATGAAACAATGCAACTATTTGTAATACTATTAATTAACAAATAATATTAAAATAAAAAATAAATATTTTTATCAAAAAGTTACTTTGGGGTAGATTTAGAGGGGTAGGGTAGGCTTTCCAACTTTATAATATCACACATGTACATCTATTAAAGCTGGAATGCATGGGCCATCCCAACCGTTTCAATGTTGGAATGCAAAGATGTTGAAGCTTCACTTTAGAATTTTACTCGGGACCAACATTTTATATTTTGATGCATAAATTCACCCTTATAAAAGTATTCACTCTTGAACAAGAGAATATTAGGAACTACTCACTCTCTTTCATGATAAGCTACATAACTTCTCCTATCTCAAGTATGTCACACTAATTTATTTTTAAGTTTTTTATTTCTCCCTATTGTTTAAATTTAGTCTATCTCAATTTAAATTTGAATTTTGAATTTTAAAATTTGATACATTATATCAATTTGATAGACATACAGATCATATGTATTTGTTTAAATAATTTGTTGACAATGTGGTCATAGCTAAAAAATTGCAGAGCGAAAAACTTCTAACTAAATGCTTAGGTGTAACATAAATTGGAAAATCAAAATATGGATACTTACTGGGTATAGTTCAAAATCAGCAGCTGGCCCAATGTTCAGAGCCTCAGCTTTTGCCAGGTCGTACTATTTAACACTTGTCAAGAACTCATTGATGCTCTCTCTTGTTTGAACAGAGGCAGCAATGTCAACCAAATAATCATAAACCTGCTAGATATACAGAACATTCATCTACCAATAAAACTTACAAATATTCCCATTTATTAGAAAAATCAAATCTAACCTTGTATTCAGACTGCGCTACTTTGGAAATAACTCTTGTTGGATCCTTTGAAGCTCCTTTAGCTCGTAAGAAATCAAGGACCTCAAAATTTGTGAGTGCACTAGCATTGCCCTCTAAGCTGTGACAAAGCTATTAAACATCAATCATATCCCAATATAAAAGAGAAAGGTTCAATTGAAATTAGTGTATTAATTTTGAAAACAAAGAAAAATGGTAGAAACAAACATTTTCATCTATAAGACACCAGAGTGAGAGAAAAGGCAGTTACAAAACAAGAGTGTCTCCTTTGCTTCTACAATAAAGCCAGCCCAGTACACAAACAGACAATTACAGAATGAAATTCCCAGTTTTCACAAAATATAACAAATCACACTGCTAATACAGCTTAAACACACATAATTGGGTTGGGGTGGACATCAAAAGCAAAAAAAATTGAGTTGGGTGTGTTTTCCCCTACAAAGAAAAATAGCAATGTTAAAAAATTAGAACAATACATTTAATTTGAGCAACCAAACAAGAATAAAATAGTGAAGACAGAAACTAGTTGTGAAGCTTGTGGCGGTTTGAATTGTGGGTCCAAAGAATCTTCTGGTTTAGCCTTGGAAAAATTGGAATCAACAATAGGCTTTGCATTGTTAGGCTGAGTTAATCCAGCCACTGCCTTCATTCTTGTGATTATCAATGTTTACTCCTACTGCACTCACTTCCTAACCTTGGTTTGTGATTCTTGACATCAAGAAAAATTAAATGCTTGATTACAATCAGCATCCCTATAATTTAAGTGTGAAATAACTACTATCTTCCATTCATTTCCATAAATTATCATGAAATTCATCTCTCTCTATTCCTTTTAATACATGTTAAAATCAAAAGATAAAGACTAAACCAGCCTATAAGATTTAAAAGCTTAATTCACTAGAAATTACCCTTACCTTTCGTTTAGTTATCATGTATTAGTCATGAGAGTGAACACTAAATAAAAACGATTGCAATATAAATATATACATGAAGAGTTGGGTTATTAAAAAAAAAGTACCTCCATTGAGCCATAAGAGAACGAGTTTTTGTTCTGGTTTGTGAGTGGCCTCGAAAAACCAATAGAACAGTGTTGTTCCTTGAGTTTCATTGGCAGTGATATAACCACCATATTGTTGAACTTCACCGGAGGCTGCGCAGGTAATCCATGCACTCTATCAGCTTCTTGCTCTGCCAGTATCTCCTGGCTAAGGTAACTAGCTACTGAAGGCTTTGCCACACCTAACGCTTCTATGGTCAAACAAACAAAACGCAGAAGATGAAGATTAAGAAAAACTGAACACAAAGCCATAACTGATATATATCTCCGGTGTAGGTGTGTTTGTGTAGGTGTGCGATATATATCCACGCATTGAATTGGCTAACGGCCAAACCAAATACGCCAAATACAGTGATTCAAAAAGCATTCAAATGCCTAAGCTGCGCCGCATTTCAGTAAGTTGCAGATGTGATCATTACAATGCAGCAACATTAATATAAAGTTGCATGCTAAAAGAATCAAAATCAAAATCTGGTATATATTGGCTTAGAAATATTTCTAGCCTTGTAGGAGAATTTGTAGAAGATAGGAATGAGAAAACGCTAAGGTTTATACTGTAATTAATAACACAAGAGTCTCAAGATAGAGAATGAAGCTTCATTGTAAGAACTGTGGAAAGCACCTGTAGCAGATGATGAGAGTCATGAGCAAAATGACGGCGACAGCAACGAAGTCTATTTCGTTGAAGCCTTTGGGAAGAGACGGCACCGTAAGGCGCCATTTGGTGGAGGAGATTCCGATTGTGGTGCCTAGGTACGTCGTCAAGCCTCTGGCGACGGTGACATTGGAAAGCACAGACCAAAGGTGACGTGGAGGTAGCTGAAGGCGCCGTCGGCAACAGGCATGTCGACGACAAACTCAGTGTAGCAGAAAGCGGAGAGGAGGGTGCAGAAGCCGGTAGTGGCAATTAAAATAAGAGTAAACACCAAATTCAAATTAAATACTAATAGTATCTTAAAATTTCATTAATTTATCTACACTATCCATCCATTTGTAAGTAAAAATCTTTTTTATTTTACCTACAATTTAGCTGTAGGGATAAGTTTTTATAAGGTTTTACCTACACTACATAGTTATAGGTAATTTTTTTTTATATTTTTCCAAGATTTACCTATACTAAAAACTGTAAGTATAAGTCGTTGAATTTAACCTACATTAAACAATGGTAGGTAATAAAGTATTTTTAAAGTTTACCTACACTAATTCATGTTTGTAGGTAAAGGTGTTTGTAGGTATAAGGCATTTTTCTTGTAGTGCCTATGGTGGTTCAAGGAATGTGTGCAACACTTTTTTCACTAAATATTTATTATTTATATTGAAATTCGGGTGAGACACTATAGATAAGTGTTTGTTTGAGTATGTATTACATTGTTTCAAACATGGATCAATAATTTTTAACCAAATTTAGGCCATTATTTGGAACCTATGGTTGTGTTTAGGGTCTTATTGGAAAACTGTATTTATTAAAAAAGACAAATATACTTTAAGCATAACATGCTACCAAGTTGACTCATCTTCCAAAAGTAAAGAACACAGTATAAGAAGATTTTTTATTCTTCTACCAAATTAAAAAATTTATTTCTTATGTTATCAAAAATTACATTTCCTTCCGTTTTTTTTCCTTCCAAGCGTTTACCTTAAACTCAAAAAAATTAAAGTAGGATATTTTTCTTAATTATGATATTTATTATCCTTTAGGCACAAAATATAAAGTGATGTCTCTTTTATTGAATTTGTACCTATTTGGGTAAAATTTGTAGCTTTCACCTTGACATGGCAGAGGTTTGAGCAATTAAAGAATCCTAGGAAAAAGAGTGTGCCACATACTAGTAATTCAATGATTAACACTGAAGATCTTTTAACCATATACATATACTTTACTAATTAATAGTCTCAATTGTGATTTTGTTACTATCTGACTTTTCTAGGTATATTTATTAGCCGATTTACTCCAATAAATAGTCGGAAAAATTGAAATCCAAGTTGTCGATCACCTCGGAAAAATTGAAGCAAAAGGCGTCTTTTCTTTTTGTTTTTCTTCTCTTGAATAAATGTGATGAGGACATGACCAAGAGCAAGGGCAAGGATCCACTTGAAGGACTTGGAGGACCTATGACAAGGGCTAGAGCAAGGAAAGCCAAGGAAGCTCTTCAACAAGTGCTGTCCATACTGTTTGAATACAAGCCCAAGTTTCAAGTCTGTCTGGAAGAGCAGCTCTCTGAATAAAGTCTTGGCTTTTTCATGAAAACTTTTACATGACCGTTTGGAAACTAAAGAAAACCATGATTATGAAGGGCCAAGACATTTATAGTAGCCAAGATGAGGTTACTACTTCACCTTCCTCTAGTGAAAGTGAAGAAGCAAAAGGGGAAGAATCTAGTGAAGAAATTGACTCCCAAGAAGAAAGGAACCTTTTAATGGTCAAAAGGCTTCTAGGAGGCCAATCTTGTGACTTGGTAAATTGGATTGATGCTATTAAACATCACTTGTAATGTTGCTCTATTTTTTTTCTTCATCCCTGTTTTTGTGTGCTTTCGTATTCCTTTATAGTCGCATACAACTATTCAAAAAAATTTCCCCATTTCTATTTATAAGCGAATGAACATAGGAATGATATTGAATCATATTTCTGAGTTCGACCTAAGTTAATCCCGTGCTGCGGAATTTCCAAGTTTTACTTACTTTTGAACGATTCGAAAGTCATTTTCAATTATTTTTTTTATCGACATCAATCGAGACTATTTTTGATCGGATGTCAGTTGGGGCAATTTTTTGGCAAACGCCGACTTGGACTTTCTTGGATGACATAGGCTGGTGATATTTTTTTGCTTGACATCGGTTAAAAAGTAGCACCTACTAATGTTGATGAGAAAAAGCTTGGCCTACGTCAGTTGAACAAACCCTCAGCTGCCATCAACAGAAAACAAACTTAGCTGATGTCAACATAAAAATAACAATGACTAACATTGACCGAAAACCTAGCCTATTTGAACAAAAAAATATCCATAAAATGGCTTTGGCAAAAACCCTAGCTTGATGTCGACCAAAAAACCAAGCATATGTCAGCTAAAAAATGGCCTTGGCATCGACCAAAAATAGCCTTGACCATTGTCGACCGAAAAACATCATCAACTGATAAGTTCTATCCTATTTTATTGTGTACTTTTTTACTCTTAATGTTTATTGTGCCCAGTCCAACCATTTGAATGATGTGAGAATAGACTGTGATTGGAAAGTCATGATTTTATTTGGAATTGAAATTGGATGGTTGATGTGTTATGACCTAGGGATTTGTTTTAATATATTAATTTTATAAGAGGCTTGCTTTATATGTATCAAGATTTTATGATTTATCTTTCTAAGGATATGTGGTAAGTTGTAAAATTCAGAATATTTTTTCCAAGAAATTGGGGACAAGAAGAAATGATGTCTCCTTAACCATGAACTATGAAATTGGGATAGAACACCTCTTTTATTATATGAGATTGATGTTTTGGGTATTTCATGAGTCATAATGGTTTAAATAATATAAATTTTCTCAAACTCTATTTGAATCATATTTAATGAAAAATATAACTTTTTTATTTTTAGAGATTGTTTAATCTAGTCGATAAAAAATCAAGTTTTAATTTCAAATCAATCAAATGAAATTTTGTTCATTTAAATAGTGGATAAATTGAAAGTTCTAGGCATTGAGACAAGTTGTTGTGGTAACGATACTCTACATAGATTTTTAACTATTTGTATAGGTACACTTGCCTAGTGGTCAACTCCAACTTGTTCAAACTCATTCAAACCCATGAACCAAACCCATAGACCCATGGATGTGACATGTCTTTAAAATTACTATTGTTGTTTATATGTTTACATATTTTTTATATTTAAAAGTTCAAATACTGGTGATAACACATTCACTAACTTGTTCAGACTTCAAAGTCTTTCATGAGTTACTAAGTTCCCATTCTCTCTCTCACTCTCTACACTTTGCATCAGATTAAGGTTTCCAATTCTTTCTATTTCCCTCCACACATTGACTATAGGACATCCCCTCCATAACGTATTTCGATTTCTTCGAATGTCATTGTTGACTTATTGAGATTAAGTACTTAATTGTTAAGCAATATCACCATAACACTTTCATGATGCGCCAGCTAAGTGACTAGCTTCAAGGTGATTTTTCATAATTTGTAGTTTGTGCTTATTTAAAACCTCAGTTTTAAAAAGTTTAAAACAAATTTAGATGTTCAGAACCAATTCACTTAATCAAAATCAACTTGTTTGTGACCAAGATGTTTAGGGTTAGGTTTCATAAAAAAGTAACATGAATCCAACCTACCTTCTAAAGGAGGAAGCTACAGGATTGAGCCAGATATATAGGTACAAATTCAATAAAAGGGACAACATTTTTTTTTGTGTGTGCGCGTATGTGAAGGGTAAAAAAAGTTGGCCAAATCTATGTTATCTTTTTTAGTTTTAAGTAAAGGTTTCATAGATAAAAAATTGAAGGTAAAGAAATTTTGAATTTCATCATAACTAATGTTTTATTTGGTATAGATAAAAGATCTTCTTATACTATTTACTATTTAATTTTGGATGATGAGTCGATTTGGTAGTAGGTTTCATAAATTAGAAATTGAAGTAAAGGTTTTAATAGTGATTTGATTTAGGCTTAGCCCTCCAAATGTCAAAAACAGTCAACCAAAGTCAAAGTAAGGAGTTGTAAGTCGACCAATTTATGACAATTTTGTAAAAAGATACAAGTTTAGTCAAAACCTTATAAATTAGAGTTTTGAACACCAAATTAACTAATTAATTAGTGTAGGCCTAATATAATTAATTTAAATAGACAAAGACCTAATATAATTAATGTTTCTAATTATTAATTAGTTAACTAGAATTTAATTAACCTTAATTGTCTTAATTAAAGCTAACTAATAATAGATTACTCCCTCCGTCTCGAAACAAGCTAAACAGGTATTTTATTTTGAAACTTTGAAAAAGGGGAACGAGAGGTCAACATTGTGTTAAGCATAGAGGTGGGTCTATGTCTTCGGTGGTGCATACAGGATATTTGGAAGGGAGGCAGATTCATGAAGGTGAACCATGGGTGAGTAACTTTGTGGATTTATTTTACTTTTGCATTTGTTTGAACTCACTAAGGCTTGGTGCTATGGCACTTCTTGTGTCTATTGCCCATCCAATTATTAATATATTTGATCTTTTTTCTAAAAGCATTGAGGTGAGACACAACAAGGTTCTAGGATTCAAAAAACTCATCTTTAATTGATTTAGGTGAGTTTTAACTATTAGAAATTGTAATTTAGTTTATAAATATAGATTGGTGATTTCACAAATTGTAATTTAGTTTATAAATATAGATTGGTGATTTCACAAATCCCATGAAATTATATTTTAAAATTTCTAATAGACACGTTATCACTTAACTAACGATAGGAATCTAGAATAATTTTTTAATATATCAGGAAACTAGAGGTCATCATTAATTCATTTATTGATTTTTTTTTGTTCACCATTAATATTTTAAGAATATAAGTAAAAAAAGTTGATTAATGTTACATTAAAAAGCTAAAATGACAATTATTTTGATTTTTTTTTCTCTTACATTACAATTATAATAGAATGGGAAGGAGTAGAATATAATGAAAGATAGAAGATTAAAGTCTCTTGCAAGATGAATAATGAAACTTTAATTAATCCAAATGAAACAAATTTGGACCCAAAATCCTAATGGGCCAATGGGGCTCGGCCCAAAACCCCAAGATGTAGGGTTACAATACAAGAAATGTAAACACTCTCCCTTGGTCTTCATTCATGCACGGCCACTTCTAGAGTTTTAGGAGAGATAAGAGAGCTTTTATCTCTTGCGTGGTGTTCTCTCTCTAACTTCATGGTCATCCTAGGTCACGTTCTCACCTTTACAACTCAAATCTTGTCCCTTGGACATCAAATTCAAGGAGGAAGCTCTAGCAGACAAGGGTTTTTCATCAATCCATTTTGTTTTGCATTTTCTTGAACTCTAGAAGACTTCAAATCTCTCAAGGTATTGAGAGGTTCTATTTTCTTTAATGTCTATTTTGGTTTGGGAGGTTATCCTCCATGAGTATGGGCTCTTAGATTTGGTTTGGGGGGGATTAGATTGAATTTTAAAATGAAATCCAAAATCTGATTTTATTCAAAACAGATGGGTTTATTAAATTTTAATATGTTCGACTTTTGGTTTATTTGATTTTCAGTTTTTTGCTTGATTTATTAATAAAGTTATATTATAAAATCAGTTTATGAACATTCCTAAGAAAACCGATAAAGTAAAGACATCAAATGTACAATTAAGTCTATTAACTAGTAAAGTACGTTTTTGTTGACAAATCTACAGTGTTA
The DNA here is from genome assembly GCF_000004515.6 of Glycine max. Taxonomy (NCBI): domain Eukaryota; kingdom Viridiplantae; phylum Streptophyta; class Magnoliopsida; order Fabales; family Fabaceae; genus Glycine; species Glycine max. Next base: position 374,813 of record NW_024464702.1, read on the forward strand.
AACATTCATAGATTAATATGTATAGTACATTCTTTTGCCAATGATTCTTTAATGGACATTCTCTCCTACTTAATTTTTTCAGTTTAATGTAAAAGTTTATTTAGAAGGAAAATTAATTTTGAGTTGCATAAAAAATTCCTTGTTGCTTTTGGTAGGGATAAAAGATCTTCATATATTGTGCTATTTACTTTTGAATGATGAGTAGATATGGTTGCACATTATACATAAATTAGGTTAGTCCTTTTTAATGAATTTAATTACTTATATCGATATCTATATTATATTTATTAGGTTAGAGATATGTAGACACAAAATAACATAACACCATGACATAAACTTTTGCAGTTTCCAATTGAAATAACATAACACCAGAGAGAGTATTAATCTTTGATGTATATATATATATATATATATATATATATATGGTCTCATATATACGCAAAAATAATTACTTCCCATAAATTAAGAAAGTTAGTTGAAATCATTTAATTTTACTAATCTCAAGTAGAAAGTAAGGTTATTCTTAAAATGTCCTCCATTCAAACCTGATACTTTGTACACTATATTCCATCCAATATCTACATATATTGTTAGGGATGAGTCGAGCCTAATGGTTAGTGTTTTATATGCATACCTTGGAAAATTGCACTTTTCTTAATTTGGTTTTTGTTCTTTCTTGCAATATCATCACACTCAATTTATCAGGTATTTCTTTATTTTTGAAGTGGCGTCTACATATATTGTTAGGGATGAGTCACCAGATTCTTTGTACACTAAAAATAAAGGAGTCACCAGATTCTTTGTACACTATATTCCATCCAATATCTACATATATTGTTAGGGATGAGTCGAGCCTAATGGTTAGTGTTTTATATGCATACCATGGAAAATTGCACTTTTCTTAATTTGGTTTTTGTTCTTTCTTGCATTATCATCACACTCAATTTAACAGGTATTTCTTTATTTTTGAAGTGGTGTCTCCAATCATCACACCTTGAAAAAGGTATGTATGTCTTCAACACCCCAATCCCAACCAATAGGGAAGATGAGATCATTGCTAAAGCCCGTTAGAAGACAAGTATGATGGTTATATTTGAATGGGACACATCTTAAAAGATACGTGTGTGACACTTTTTTTTAAACTACGTGATGGGAACAAATAAGAAATTTCTTGTCAATTACTTTTATAATTATCGGATGATTGATAGTAGGCCTTTTATGAAACAAGTGCATAAATTGAATGTATGCTTAATATCTACGAACAAACACAATATGGATGTAGATGAAAGTTAATGATTCTATCTTGAATCATTGACAAAGTTCCTTCCTTATGGAATGACTTTAAAAAGTTTGAAACATCTAAAAGATCAAACCGATTTCTCTTGAACAATCGAGGTAGTAAAATGATACCAAAGGTACATATGTTCAACAAATGGTGTGAGTAATGGAGGAAGGTACATTGAAAAAGTTCTCTAAGAGTAGGAAGTGGGATTTTGTTATTCATGTAGTTTCACGTGCAGCCATAGTAAAAATGCATTTACGACTTCATTAAATATTGGATTGAGTTGGAATTTTGTGAGCCAATTCAGGATACATAATTCTTAAATCTAAATCTTTGGTTTGTTTATTGGTTGCTTGTGGTGAGAGATATTTAGTTTGTACTATCAACAATTTTTTATACTTTCATCTTCTTGATTCTCTATTTGTATGTTTGTTGTTGTTTTAGTTGTTTAACCAATACTCACTTTTATCTAAAACCATGTGATTTTCAGAATCATGGGATTTGGTTGTTTTGTTAAAAAAGGTGAGAGATATTTTGTTCATTAAGTTGTATGATTAATTGATGAACGTGATTTGTGCACTAACTTGAGTATGTTTAATCTAAAACCATTTGGTTCATATATATTTTTAAAATGGTGGGTGATTATGTGAAATTTTCAAAATTATTTAAAGATTGTATCATTTCATGAGATTTTGTGTTCACTTATATGAAGTGAAAGTATGAATAGATGCACAACAAACATGAGATGTGACTCTTCACCAAGAGTCATGACATGTGACTCTTACCAAGGGCCTTGAATGCAGAAAATCACCGGATTCTTTGTAACCATGCCCCTTCCATTCTTCCCTTATGCACATAGAGAAATAAGGAAACTATCATCGCTAGTTGTTTTCTTTGGTTTTCCTTAACTTTTGTTGAGTCATCACCTCCAATTTCAACTAACATAATAGATAAATTTTGCTCGTGCATGTGTGCACGCATACCATGTCGAAGCATAGGTTGATGTCGTAAGATATTATAAAAATACATACCTTTCATACACAAACAAACATATTGCTAAATCCCTTGATTCATTTATCTCATTTCCATCTTTATAATCTTCCTCCAAAGCCTCCATCAGTGGTTCAACGGTGTCTTGGGAAGGATTTCCAAATAAAATAGATTTCAAAGGAGAAAATTCAGGTGGAAACACCAGCATCATTGCGTAGACTGCTCTTTCACCGAGTAATATTCTTTGCAAAATCACGATGATGATACAGTATTGACTGCTTCCACCATCCTGCATAACGCGTGGTGACATCTCCCTCAAAAAATCCAAACAGGAAAATAGAAATTCCCGTTAGATATGGGTATGTAGTAATTTTTCCATGCAATGCCTTTGGTTCCAAAGAATGTAGCCACACAATCTAAAACTTCTTGATGCATTCTAAATTGCATTGCCACTCTTTATGTGATAGGTACTTTTGCGTAATACATTTGTGTGACAACTAGCATTGAAACTCTCATGCATATAGCAAAAAAAAAAAACTATTTTTATGTTGGCTTAAAATATTGGTCGCAAAGCTGATTATCTACATCAAGGAAAGCAAACTTGCTCACCAAGCCATTGGGAGAGAAATCAATCTCTGCCAACCAAGTTGCATGGAATGTTTCATGCTCCATTTCATTCCCATTATCGATGAATATCAACCCTTGCTAATGTATAAACCCCATCCTTTTTATGCCTTGTAGTTTGTTTTCCTATTGTATGTATCAATTTCTTCTCCACATTTATCATTTCATGGCTTCAAAATGGGGTGAAGACGGGATCATGAACTATTGGAAAATTCTCCAACACCATCACATCCTCCAAGGTGTTTTTTTTTCTTACCTTAGGGTAACAAAAAGGTATTTGTCTCAGGACACCACTTCTCAACAACCCCAAAAAACATGTTTTCATTTTTTACTATGAAGCACTTGGGTTGAAAACATGTGTTTTGGGTTGTTGAGAAGTTGTGTCCTTAGACAAATACCTTTTTGTGCTCCTAGGGTGAGAAAAATGTCACCTTGGAGGATGTGATGGTGTTGGAGGGTTTTGCAACTGTTGGTGATCCTGTCTTGACCCCATTTCAAAGCTAGGAAATGATGAAAATGGAGAAGAAATTGATACATAGAACAGGACAACAGCAATCTCCAAGGAGTAAAAAGAGTAGGGACAACAACAATCTCCAAGGAGTAAAAAGAGTGGGGTTTATATAAACATTAGCATGGATGGATTTTTGTCAATAGTGGGAGTGAAATTGAGCATGAAACATCCCTTGCAACTTGCTTGGCGATGATTGGCTTCTCTCCTAGTGGCTTGGTGAGAAAGTTTGTTTTCTTTATTGTTGTTCATCTTGCTGGTGAGAATCAGCTTTGTGACCAACAGTTTTATCCAACATATAAAATGATTTTGGTATATCGAAGAAAACAATAGTTTATTTGACTGGTAATGAAAAATTGGAATTGTAGTTAACTCTTTGGTCACCCTTTTACTACTTGATCCAAACTTGGGTGTGTGAGAGATTAACAAATTAGCAACCATAGCCTAGGCTGATTACCAATGAAGAATCTATGCTATTGAGGTGGAACAAGCTTAATCAATTGAAAATTGACGGTGTGAGATTTTCCCTGGACTCTACTAGGGGCAATTTTCCTTGGCATCCTTAATCATGTTCAAATTGTTGGTAAGTTTAGGTCTTTTAATCCAAAAAAGGAAACTTGGTTACCATGTGAGAGTAATTTGGATAAATGAAAATAGTTTTGGTTGTTATATGCATGAGTATTTCGATGCTTGTTTGCAACAATGTATTATAAAAAAGTACCTACCACATAGAGAGTGGCTATGCAATTTGGAATGCATCAAGAAGTTTCAGATTGTGTGATTGCATTCTCTGACACCAAAGCTATTGCATTGAAAAATAACTGCATACCCAAAACTACTTTAAAAAATTGCAAACAATATTACTTGGCAAAAAAGCATTCTAAAGCTACTTTGCCATCATGGACCTCATGTATCAAAAGCAAGTACAAATGGTAATGATGCTGATATTGCACCTGAATTTTCTCCTTTGAAAACTGTTCAATTTAGAAATCCTTCTCAAGACACTGTTGACCCAAGAGACGGAGGCTTTGGAGGAAGACTATGGAGATGGAAATGGGAAAAATGAATCAAGGCAATTTATTGAGGGGTTAATGGATTTTGAATAAAGAATCAATAGACTGGAGACAGTGACTAAGAAATTATAAAGATAGCAAAATTTGGTCACTATTGAACAAATTATTCTTATAAAGCCTAAAAATAAAATATGACACGATCTTGTAATTTTTAATGCCTTGGGTACATTAATGCCTTGGTTTCACATTTGTTATTTGTTATTTTGCCTTACTAAAAGAAAAATGACCTATACCTACGGACAAAAACTATCACTATAAATAAAAAAATCCGTAGGTAAATGTATGATAGACTTTGTCCTACGGACGTTTCTTCCGTCAACTTTGAGGAGGCGTATAATGACGACTAATTGTCTGTCACTATAGGTTTTAACTACTATGTATAGTGTGTAAGTAAAAGTATTTAACTTTTACTTACATCTCCTAACTTTAGGTAAATGTCTTTAATATGTACCTATCTTCTTCAACTGTAGGTAAATATGTTTAACATGAACACCTCTAATAAGAAGACAATTCTAGGGTGCCAATTTGAGAGCCTAACTAGAAAGGCTATGACCTGTTTGGTAACTAGGGATGCACCTTGGCATTGGAAACAGAGAAACAGAGAAAATCCTAGCTAATGAACACCATAATAAACTTTACTACCAGTCGCACTCTTCTCATAGTTATCATTAAAAGTATTTACATGGCCTCGCATGTAAGCCTTACCGTCACAAGCACATAAACACATTACTCCATTAATGCATCACACGGTACTCTATTTGAAAATGGATCTTTTACTCTGTGCCTACAAGGACTGCTGACCCTTCCACCTGATAGTTCATCACATCTAATAGACAAAATATATCATAAGATATAAGTCTCAAAGTTCATAAATGGGGAGAGTCACACGGTCAAAATAAGCAAACTAACCATGAATGCAGAAACAAATATTCAAATAAATAATACCACTATTATGTGTAGTGGAGCTTTCCAATTTTTGTACCTAACACTCGATTTTCTTGTTAACCAAGGCCAAAAAGACCACCTAAACAAGACTTGTCAACCACTTGAGAGCCTAACCGAACTTGCTTAGATTATAATTTTGCTCTTAGGAACTTACAATGTTATTACCTCGGTGAAATTTAGTTGCAACTGGCAATCCTAGTTACGTAATGGATATTCAACTCTAACTTCTTAAGCTCTAAGATTACCTTCAAAAGTGATATGAAGATTTAAGTTTAAATTAGTCTAACCCATTCATTTTGGACACTACATTTTCCGTTTAGTGAAATTTAGCTGTATGTGTTGGCTTTTTGTGAACTCCTATTCTATTGTCTTTGACCTCACATTTTCCCTTTGTACTTGATGCAGTCTCAATTGACATTAACCTTATATTACTATTGGGACTGATCACTGATTCTCTGTTCTAAACAGATGAAAAGAATATTCTACAAAGAGAACTGAGAGCAGCACCGATAATTATATTTAAACTCATGTCATCTTGTTACCTTGAAGAATGCACCCCAGATTTGCTCTTCCTTGGCAGGTACTGCAGTAATCTTATTCTTTGGATTCTCATAGCATCTCAATCATCCAACTGCTGTAGAGTAGAAACATCCAGTCCAATTTACAAAATAACAATGTCAATAGTGACGGGATACTTACAATCATGGGGAGCAAAAAGAAAAAGAACATAGACAACGTCAATGTAAAAATCCTCATATTATGAATTATCATCATCTTGAAGGGCAGGGAGGAAATGATCCAATCTGGGATCACATGGAACAAATAGTTTCCAAAATGCTGAGGATTGTGATATGCAGGAACAAAAATAAACTCACCTCGAGGGAAAGAAGCAAGTGACTTGCCACAAAAACCTTTAAGCAATATAGTTTACTTTATACTTGTGATATGTTGGAACAAATAGAACATTGAATACAAACCAACAATAGCATGGGAAGATATAATTTACTTTACTTGTTTGGTGAACAATATATAAAATTTGGTCAAGTGAGACAACAATATAAATACTAAGTACCAACTAATACAATATCTATGCCTTTTTATATAGCTTTGCATTAAAAAAAAGTAATAGAAAATAATATGTATATGATGGAAGCTTGCTTGTGGGGCTTCTATGGAGGCTGGATCTTTGAGCTTCAATGAGGTCCTTTAATAGTGATTTTCCATCATGGAGATGCAGCAGAAGACAAAGGAGAAGAGGTGAGAGGAGGCGCCATCCACTAGGGAGTAAGCCATGGAAGAAGGAGCTTCACCACCAAGATGAGCCTTGGATAAGAAGCTTGGAAGGATGCTTCAATGGAGGAAAAGAAAGAGGAAGAGAAAGAGAGAGGGGGGAGCACGAAATTGAAGGAATAAAAGAGGGAGAGAAGTGGAACTTTGAATATGTCTCACAAGACTCTCATTCATCAAAGTTACAACAAGTGTTACACATGCTTCTATTTATAGACTAGGTAGCTTCCTTGAGAAGCTTTCTTGAGAAAACTTCCTTGAGAAGCTTCTTTGAGAAAACTTCCTTGAGAAGCTAGAGCTTAGCTACACACACCCCTGTCATAACTAAGCTCACCTCCTTGAGAAGCTTCCTTAAGAAGATTCCTAAAGATGCTTAAGCTTAGCTACACATACCTCTCTAATAGCTAAGCTCACCTCCTTGAGATGAGAAGCTAGAGCTTAGCTACACACTCCCTATAATAGCTAAGCTCACCCCTATGACAAAAAATATGAAAATACAAAAAAAAAGTCCTTACTACAAAGACTACTCAAAATGCCCCGAAATACAAGGCTAAAACCCTATACTACTAGAATGGCCAAAATACAAGGCCTACGAAGGAAATACCTATTCTAATATTTGCAAAGATAAGCGGGCTCATACTTAGCCCATGGGCTCGAAATCTACCGTAAGGCTCATGAGAACCCTAGGGCCTTCCCTTGGATCTCTAGCCCAATCTACTTGGAGTTTTCTACCCAATGCCCTTGCGGGGTAGGATTGCATCATTCCCTCCACCTTGGAAAGGATTTGACCTCAAATCCCGAGGTTCTTCATACTCTGGGCTTCTTCCCTCAACACCTGTAAAAAGAACAAAAATATATGTATTAGTGGTGTTTGGTATGTTGAAGGTAAGGTCTGAAAACCCATTTCCTAGGCATCTTCCCATAAAAGAACATGGTTTCTCACCAACTCAATGAGTGGTGCTACAAGTATAGAAAAATATGGGACAAACCTTTTGTAAAAGTTTGTTAAGTCATGGAAGCCCCAAATTTTTCTTATACTTGGTGGAGTGGGCCACTCAGGAATGACCTATATTCTCTTAGGGTTCATGGGAACCCCTTGATCACTATTTGAAAAATTAAGAAAAGTAACGCAATAAAACATACCTTTTTCTGTATTTTCATATTGATTATTCCTACCAAAAAGTATGACAAACCTAAGGTGTCCCATATGAGTACCTAAGTTTGTATTGAAACTAAAAATAAGAACAAACCTACCTAATGGGTCCCTATGTACACAAATCATGAAGATGTTGGGTGCATGAGTGATTTTACAAAAGAGTGTTGCACCACTCAAAACATTCATCATACCACCTATTTTAGGGACTTGGTGCCTATTAATACCTATTTTAGGCACCAACAAAGAACAAGGATTTAAGCTCTTGCGAACCAAACCCTCATCCAACAACTTCTTTACTTGAGGAATAAACTCAAGCCCAAGAGGTGTGGCAATGCTAGCAAGTGCCTTTTTACAAAAGAGAAAATGTGGAGGTTGTCTAAGAGGGAAAGTTTCTTTAATGTTTGTCTTTATTGTAAAATGAGTTTCCTTCTTAGCTAAACTCTTGGAGGAGACACTTACCTCCTTACACTTCTCTTTAACCACTAATGGTTGTCCTTCTTCTTGGGGGTAGATTTCTTCACTAGATTCTTCCCCTTTTGCTTTTTCACTTTCACTAGAGGAAGGTGAAGTAGTAGCCTCATCTTGGCTTCTATAAATGTCTTGGCCCCTCATAATCATGGTTTTTGTGGTGGGGCATTGAGAAGTAATGTGTACTCTTCCAAGACATTTAAAGCACTTTATAGAGCTAGGTTTCTCTTGCATACTAGCCTTAGGGGCTTGCTTTTCTATTGTCTTCCCCTTATCATCTTTGGGCTTAGAAGGTGTCACCCCTAAGATGCCTTGACCTTGGTCTTTCTTTGGATAAGAGTCAGAGCTATAAGATTTTGAAGTAGACTTGTTTTTAAGTTGTTGCTCTACCCTTATTTCCCAATCTAAGTTAGCCTCTACATTGTCCTTCCCATGGAAGTATGAGAGGTTAATGTTAGCCTCTTGAGGCTTTCTTTCCTTTTCTCTTCTATGGGAGTGAGGTCTAAGATGTGAGCTATGCCTTCCTTCGTAATAGTCACAAAGTTCTTCACTTAGGCTCTTGCAAGAGTTATGACTACTATAGGAGGCATGTTTTTCTCTTTTCATTTCTTTTATTATTTTTCTTCTTTCTTCTTCTCTTATTTTCTTTCTTTCATCTTGACTTATTTCTTCCACTCTTTTTTTTTCCTTTTTCTTTTCTCTCTTGTTTTTCTTTCCATAGCTTAAGGGAACTCAACTCATCTAAGATTCTAGATAAAGGGTCTTTATGACTAGTACCCTCGTCATTAACACTAGATGAATGATGACTCATGTTGGTTCCTAAGTTGTGGTTCTTTCTTGTTGGAGGTTTGAAAACAAAAAGGTAAAAGAAACTATGGTTGAAACTAGCCAAAATAAACACTAAAAGAGGTGTGAAAGATAAGGTAAAAAAAAACTAATTGGTAAAAGGAAAGCTATCTAGGTGGTTTGACAATGGAAGGTAAAGGATATGAGCTATGAAAGTAAGCAAGAAATGTAAACTAGGCGAATCCTAAGAGTGTTTGGATGACCACATTCAAGGTTCCCAACAAAACACTCACTATCCTAAGGAAAAATTGCCTAAAATTATTACACACAAATGGAAGTTTGGTAACCTATTGGAGGCTCCCAACACACTTCCAATGAAAGGCCTTTTTGTTACAAAACTTGAAAGCAATGAAAGTAAGTAAATTGCAAATTACAAAATTACAAAACGGTCCTCAATTTTGGTGGTTGTTCTCTCTTTGGTGATTCACTCAATTTGGAGTGCTTCTTAGTCCAATAGCTCTTAAGGTGGTTGGTGTTGGACCTTGTGGCCTCAATAATCTTAAGAGGGATAGGCTTAGAATACAGAAGAAACAACAACAATCAATTTAACAATGTTCTTTAAACATGCAAGACACAATTGATTGCAACAAAATAAATAAGATAAGGGAAGAGAGAATGCAAACACAGTTTTATACTGGTTCGGCCACAACCCGTGCCTACGTCCAGTACTCAAGCAACCCACTTGAGATTTTCACTATCTTTGTAAAATCCTTTACAAAGTCTGAACCACACAGGGACAACCCATCCCTTGTGTTCAGATGCTTTACAACAAGAGACTCACAGTCTCTTAACCAATCTCATTGAATAAGAAGAATGAAAGAAGAATTCTCTCTTCAAGAGAAGAATATTACAATGAAGATCATGTAAGAATCCTTATAGATTTTGCAAGTGTTTGATCAAGGATTTCTTGAGAGAGCATTTGACAATGAAGTTCTTTTGGAATCTCTCTCATTGTCTTTTGAGAGGATAAGACATTTTTGGACCAAAAATACTCTCTGTCTAAAATTCGTGCCCAAGTCACCTATTTATAGGCCTTTGATGACCATTCACAAATCTAATGAAAAGATGTGACTGTTGGCAGATTTTCTGAAAACTTTCCACTGGTAATCGATTACAATGTTTGTGTAATCGATTACACAGTTATAATTTGAAGGGTTATGACTTTTGAATTTGAATTTCCAAAGTTTCGTTGCTGGTAATCGATTACAGACATATGGTAATCGATTACATGTTGAAAATTCAAATTCAAAACCTTTTTCAACAGCTATTTCTCAACCCTGTCTTCTGGTAATCGATTACACTTCCTGGTAATCGATTACCAGAGCCTTGCATGTCTTGAAAGCACTTTGTTTTAAGGCAAGGCTTGGTCTTTAGTGAATCTTGAAACAAGGCTTTGTTTGTTGAAGCAATCTTGAATTATTCTTGAAGCAAATGCTTATCATTTGAAGCAGCCTTGTTAGATTCTTCTTTGACATCATCAAAATCATGTATACATGCATTCACAGTTGGCACCTTTCTTCTTGACTCAAATTCTTCAAGGGATGGCACCAATCCTCCTTCCAATTCCCTATATGGCAACCCACAAACAAGGAAACAAAGAGACAAGCAATAACCAAAGAAAAAAAAAATGAAATGAAAGCTAAACCAATGGATTTTTAACAAGACAATTTTTCAAGGATTATTCAACAATTAAAGCAATGAAAAGGACATAGAAGCAAGCTAGGACTCAAAGAGAAACTTAGAATGGCTCTAGAGTAGAGTAAAAAAAAACTAAAAAAAAAAACTCAAAAAACCTTTAGCTTTGGCACTTGTCTTCACACTAATTTTCAATTGAAATTTTGGAACTAAGATTGGTATAACATAGGCACCAATTATAGAATAAATTTTGAGCCAAAACAACAAGCACACTTCTCTTTCATTTTTTTTTCCTGGATACTGATTTTCCTGCCAACTTATGTGATTTTTCGTATTTTTTTCCTTTTATCCAAATCACTTGGTTCTTTTTTTATAACTTTTTTCCATATGTTTAGCAAATTCAGTAAAAATTTCAGCTCAAAATTCGAAGTAACCAATTCTCAGTAATTTTTACAAGTTTGTATGTCCAAGCTGCCAGCACCAGTGATTTTTTTAAGCATGGTATATTGATTGCCTTGGGCTTGCTTTCAGCCTTCCTATGTATGTTGAACTCACTAGGATTTTTTAACACAGTTTTAGGAGTTCAATATTCACTTAGGTCAACATTTCAGCCAGCAATTCAATCACCAAAACTCAAATTCACAATAGACACAATCATAAGGAAACCTAAAAGTTCAAGAAAAGGTTCACAATCAAAGACCTCTAAGAATTTTGCATGAACATGTTAAGGACTAATTAACATGAAAGATTTGACTCAAATCAAATAATAGGCTAAAAGAATTTCATACACTCATGAACAAATGAGTTAGACAAAGAAACAAGAAAATAAAATTCAGCACAACATAAGAAATCTTATGTGACAAGTTTCATGACTAGACATGACTTCTATGACAAAACTACAATAGGTGAACAAGTCACTCTAGATTTTTGAGGTTTTCTTCTACTTTAATATTTTTGTAAGAATTTTATGGTTTAGGTTTCAGCCACAAAAAATAACAAGACAAAACTCAAAGGAACCTAAACTCAACACAATTCATGGTTCAAGAACAAGAACAAGAAATTTGAACCATAGAAAATCAAATCTAGCTTCTATAGCAAGTTTAATCGGTGGAAACTCTAAAGAATCATGTTAAAACATTTAGCACAAGACATGTGAGGAGATACATGGAGAAAAATGAAGAAACAACAATGGAAGAGAAGGTAAAGCAAAAAATTAATGGAGGTTTAAGGAGCACCTACTTGAAGCTCTTGTGCTCTGATTACCACTTGATGGAAGCTTGCTTGTGGGCTTCTATGGAGGCTGGATCTTTGAGCTTCAATGAGGTCCTTTAATGGTGATTTTCCACCATGGAGATGCAGCGGAAGACAAAGAGAAGAGGTGAGAGGAGGCGCCATCCACTAGGGAATAAGCCATGGAAGAAGGAGCTTCACCACCAAGATGAGCCTTGGATAAGAAGCTTGGAGAGGATGCTTCAATGGAGGAAAAGAAAGAGGGAGAGAAAGAGAGAGGGGGAGCACGAAATTGAAGGAAAAAAAGGGAGAGAAGTTGAACTTTGAGTTGTGTCTCACAAGACTCTCATTCATCAAAGTTACAACAAGTGTTACACATGCTTCTATTTATAGACTAGGTAGCTTCCTTAGAAGCTTTCTTGAGAAAACTTCCTTGAGAAGCTTCTTGAGAAAACTTCCTTGAGAAGCTAGAGCTTAGCTACACACACTTCCTAACTCCTAAAGAAGCTAAGCTTAGCTACACATACTCTCTATAGCTAAGCTTCCTTGAGATGAGAAGCTAGAGCTTAGCTACACACCCCTATAATAGCTAAGCTCACCCCATGACAAAATACATGAAAATACAAAAAAAAGTCCCTACTACAAAGACTACTCAAAATGCCCGAAATACAAGGCTAAAACCCTATACTACTAGAATGGCCAAAATACAAGGCCCAAACGAAGGAAAAACCTATTCTAATATTTACAAGATAAGCGGCTCATACTTAGCCCATGGGCTCAAATCTACCCTAAGGCTCATGAGAACCCTAGGGCCTTCCCTTGGATCTCTAGCCCAATCTACTTGGAGTTTTGTACCCAATGCCCTTGCGGGGTAGGATTGCATCAGTATATATACTGGGAGTATATTTTATTATTATTATTAAATCATAAATTATGATACATATTAATTTTTTAATTTTAATAATAGATATTTTAATAGGAAATAATAAATATTTTAGAAGCAATATAAAAAGGAATTTTTAATTAATTGACAACTTAAAAAGAAGTGTAGGTTAAATTTATATATCCATTGCTTTTATCCTCCTCCATGATGTAAATCAAGTTCAATGAAACAATGCAACTATTGGTAATACTATTAATTAACAAATGATATTAAAATAAAAATAAATATTTTTATTAAAGAGTTACTTTGGGGTAGATTTAGAGGGTAGTGTAGGCTTTCCAACTTTATAATATCATACATGTACATCTATTAAAGTTGGAATGCATGGGCCAGCCCAACCGTTTCAATGTTGGAATGCAAAGATGATGAAGCTTCACTTTAAAATTTTATTCGGGACCAACATGTTATATTTTGATGCATAAATTCACCCTTATAAAAGTATTCACTCTTGAACAAGAGAATATTAGGAACTACTCACTCTCTTTCATGATAAGCTATATAACTTCTCCTGTATCAAGTATGTCACACTAATTTATTTTTAAGTTTTTTATTTCTCCCTATTGTTTAAATTTAGTCTATCTCAATTTAAATTTGAATTTTGAATTTTAAAATTTGATACATTATATCAATTTGATAGACATACGGATCACATGTATTTATTTAAATAATTTGTTCACAATGTGGTCATAGCTAAAAAATTGCAGAGCTAAAAACTTCTAACTAAATGCTTAGGTGTAACATAAATTGGAAAATCAAAATATTGATACTTACTGGGTATAGTTCAAAATCAGTAGCTGACCCAATGTTTAATATGTTCAGAGCCTCAGCTTTTGCCAGGTCGTACTATTTAACACTTGTTAAGAACTCATTGATGCTCTCTCTTGTTTGAACAGAGGTAGCAGTGTCAACCAAATAATCATAAACCTGCTAGATATACAGAACATTCATCTACCAATAAAACTTACAAGTATTCCCATTTATTAGAAAAATCAAATCTAACCTTGTATTCAGACTGCGCTACTTTGGCAATAACTCTTGTTGGATCCTTTGAAGCTCCTTTAGCTCGTAAGAAATCAAGGACCTCAAAATTTGTCAGTTCACCAGCATTGCCCTCTAAGCTGTGACAAAGCTATTAAACATCAATGATATCCCAATATAAAAGAGAAAGGTTCAATTGAAATTGGTGTATTAATTTTGAAAACAAACAAAAATGGTAGAAACATACATTTTCATCTGTAAGACACCAGAGTGAGAGAAAAGGCCATTACAAAACAAGAGAGTGTCTCCTTTGCTTCTGCAATAAAGCAAGCCCAGTACACAAACAGACAATTACAGAATGAAATTCCCAGTTTTCACAAAATATAACAAATCACACTGCTAATACAGCTTAAACACACATAATTGGGTTGGGGTGGACATCAAAAGCAAAAAAAGTTGAGTTGGGTGTGTTTTCCCCTACAAAGAAAAATAGCAATGTTAAAAAATTAGATCAATACATTTAATTTGAGCAACCAAACATGAATAAAATAGTGAAGACAAAAACAAGTTGTGAAGCTTCTGGCGGTTTGAATTGAGAGTCCAAAGAATCTTCTGGTTTAGCCTTGGAAAAACTGGAATCAGCAATAGGCTTTGCATTGTTAGGCTGAGTTAATCCAGCCACTGCCTTCATTCATGTGATTATGAATGTTTACTCCTGCTGCACTCACTTCCTGACCTTCTGGTTTGTGATTCTTGACATCAAGAAAAATTAAATGCTTGACTTTAATCAGCATCCCTATCTTCCATTTATTTCCATAAATTATCAAGAAATTCATCTCTCTCTATTCCTTTTAATACATGTTAAAATCAAAAGATAAAGACTAAACTAGCCCATAAGATTTAAAAGCTAAATTCACTAGAAATTACCCTTACCTTTCGTTAAGTTATCATGTATTAGTCATGAGAGTGAACACTAAAGAAAAACGATTGCAATATAAATCTATACATGAAGAGCTGGGTTATTAAAAAAAAAGTACCTCCATTGAGCCATAAGAGAACGGGTTTTTGTTCTGGTTTGTGAGTGGCCTCGAAAAACCAATAGAGCAGTGCTCTTCCTTGAGTTTCATAGACAGTGATATAACCACCATATTGTGGAACTTGACCGGAGGCTGCGCAGGTAATCTATGCACTCTATCAGCTTTTTGCTCTGCTAGTATCTCCTGGCTAAGGTAACTAGCTACTGAAGGCTTTGCCACACCTAATGCTTCTATGGTCAAACAAACAAAAAGCAGAAGATGAAGATTGAGAAAAACTGAACACAAAGCCATAACTGATATATATCTCCGGTGTAGGTGTTTTTGTGTAGGTGTGCGATATATATCCATGCATTGAATTTGCTAACGGCCAAACCAAATATGTGACACCCTCTACCCCTCACATATATATTAATAAAGGAATAAAAATTCAAATATTAATTAAAAGTATTTTTAAAACATTTTTAAATACAAGCTTTTCAAATGGGTAAAAGGCTCACATTCACTTTCTTCTACATCATATTCAAACTTGTCCAAATAAATAATAAAGTCATCTCGACTCAAAGAAAGTCATATAAGTCTCATACAATTAATATAGAACCTATATCCTAATGTCACATCCTATCAGAGCGTGGTGTTCCCGTGTCCTCTAGCATGAGGTTCTTCATAGTCATCCACCTATTCATCTGCTCCCCGAACACAAAGTTCAAGATCATCACAGGATCCAAACACAAACAGCAAACCGGGAGTGAGTTATCACATTGCTAACTACTAGAGAGAAACAACACAACATATAGTAGCCAAATACAATTTACTTAGCATATCTCACATTATTTCATCACTTTGTCATTCATCAATCACATCTTTCAATCATCAATTATTATACACAGGAATCACACACTCCGATCAAGACATAATAACACATCAATTTCATAATAAACAATTAGCAAGCGTATGCGACAGTTATGCTAAGACTCAAGCCTATATGCAATGTGGTACCATGTCAGTGAAAAACCACCCTGGGACGCTTAGGAGTACATAACAAGACACACCACACAAGGGGTTTGTCAGGTCACTCTCACTAAGTAAGATCATAGGGAGACCAGTCAGGGTCACGATGTTTTGCGAGAATGCTCCAACCATATGAGATCAGCATAGGCTTAAAGGAGCACTCAAACCCGATGACCCCCAAGGCCTACACTCCGAAGAGTCCGTCAGGGCTTCTCCCTCTTGATTCAGGTGCAACCCCTAAAATAATTTTTTTTTGCATGCAGACACTGCTCATGAATTATACAATACCCACGACCTTACACTCGTGTTTTAAACACGTTCAACACAATTGCGCTACGATTTAACATTGGTTCCTAAATAGGAAACCTACATTTTCTCTTTAACACTGCGCATCAACGCTTTTCTCAAGATAACACTGGTCGGGTTATTGTACAATTCATAGCTTACAACACAAGTAATTTCACATCAAGTGTTAAATACACACTTATCCACAACTAAAACTCATTCACAATTTCACATCTCATAGTGTCACAATCCACCATCACATGTTTACACGTATCTCACAAATTAACACATGTTCAACTTTACACTTATACTCAATCTCAATAACAATATTATAATCTCAAAGCAACATGTTATTCCACAATTCATCACATACTCACAATTTGAATCATCATTTCATATCCTCAATATAACAATTTATACAAAAGACTATCACAACATGAGGACTAAAACCCCTCAAATAATATTACACAATTATATCAAAATCATAGGTCGAAATATACAAATATCAAGAGCATTAATTTATCAAGCAATTTTCATTAGGACATCAATATTTTATTTATAATCATAAAGGAAAAATTGAAATTTAATAAACATCCCAAAATAAAACCCAAATTTAGTTCTCTAAGGATCCCTACACATGTTCATTCTAACCCCCAATTGCGATAAACTCATCCCTTACCTCTGAGCGGACTCACGTGTCTTCAGCAGCGATAGTAACATCTCTAACGGTTCCCTGAGATTCCTTCAGTTATTCTTCCGACTGCTCCGATAGAGTTCCCAAACGTCAGAGAGACGGAGAAGGGATTGAAAACCTCCACTTGTACTGTCTTCATGCGATTCATTTTTCTCCCTCCAAGAATATTATCTCCAAAATCCCAACGGTGGAAGTGTGCACAATTGAATTTTGAACAGCATATCCAAATTTCATGAAAATCCAACGGTTAACGAAACCGAGATCGTAGTTTTACCGAGACAGTTTTGGGTTTCTGCGGGAAATTAAAATGCTACAATGCGAAGGGTTTTCCTCTACGCTCAGATATGATTTTGAAATTCCCAACGGTGAGAGTGTTCGGCATTTGGTTGCGAACGTGGTACTCAAATTTCACGACGATCCAACGGTGAACGAGTCCGAGATCGTCATTTTTCTGAGACAGATTTGGTGGGCTGCGGAAAAAAGAAAGGGTTTTGAGAGGAGAAGAGGAAAAACGGAAATGAGGTAAAAAAGAAGCACCTGACTTAACATAACTATTTATACCTAGGGACTCAGCCTATTATTTGCTCTATATTTATTTATTTATTTATTTTATAAAAACAAACTCTATTTTATTTTCTATCAAACAAATAAATGAAATACCCTTTTTATTTTCTCTCAAATCATTATTTTAATTAATAATTATATCTCCTTATTTATTTATTTATAAAATCTCATCATTTTTCTAAAACTTTATTTATTTATAAATAACAATCCTTTTTAATCTAGATTACAAAAATTGGGATGTTACAAAATACGCCAAATACAGTGATTCAAAAAGCATTCAAATGCCTAAGCTGCGCCGCATTTCAGTAAGTTGCAGATGTGATCATTACAATGCAGCAGCATTAATATAGAGTTGCATGCTAAAAGAATCAAAATCAAAATCTGGTATATATTTGCTCAGAAAAATTTCTAGCCTTGTAGGAGAATTTGTAGAAGATAGGAATGAGAAATCCCTAAGGTTTATACTGTAATTAATAACACAAGAGTCTCAAGATAGAGAATGAAGCTTCATTGTAAGAACTATGGAAAGCACCTGTAGCAGATGACGAGAGTGATGAGCGAAATGACGGCGACAATGACGAAGTCTATTTCGTTGAAGCCTTTGGGAAGACACGGCACCGTGAGGCGCCATTTGGTGGAGGAGATTCCGATTGTGGTGCCTAGGTACGCCGTCAAGCCTCTGGCGACGGTGACATTGGAAAGCATGGACCAAAGGTGACGCGGAGGTAGCTGAAGGCGCCGCCGGCGACGGGCATGTTGACGACAAACTCAGTGTAGTAGAAGGCGGAGAGGAGGGTGCAAAAGCCGACAATGGCAATTAAAATAAGAGTAAACACCAAATTCAAATTAAACACTAATAGTATCTTAAAATTTCATTAATTTATCCACACTATCCATCCATTTGTAAGTAAAAATCTTTTTTATTTTACGTACAATTTAGCAGTAGGAATAAGTTTTTATAAGGTTTTACCTACACTACATAGTTATAGGTAAAAAAAAATTTATATATTTTTCCAAGATTTACCTATACTAAAAACTGTAAGTATAAGTCTTTGAATTTAACCTACATTAAACAATGGTAGGTAATAAAGTATTTTTAAAGTTTACCTACACTAATTCATGTTTATAGGTAAAGGTGTTTGTAGGTATAAGGCATTTTTCTTGTAGTGCCTATGGTGGTTCAAGGAATGTGTGCAACACTTTTTTCGCTAACTATCACTACTAAAAAAAAGGCTTTCTACATCGCCCTATTAACATTGGTTAACGAAAGCGCGGTGGCATTTTTGTAATTAAATGGAGTTACTTAACATCGATTATAGCAAAACCGATGTTAACTACTTGATGTTAACATCGGTTATTTAAAAAACCGATGTTAACATGATGGTTAGATGAATATGGTAACATCGGTTTGTTAAAAAACCGATGTAATGTATTTGATGTTAACATCGGTTTTTACAAAATCGATGTTAACTATATTCAGTTAACATCGGTTATCCATAAAAAACCGATGTTGTTATGTTTATAAGTTAAAAATTGGGATTTCACAAGCCGCGCGCGCTCGAAAACCTTGCCCTGCCTCTTCTCTTTGTCACCGTGAAATCACTCTTCTCTTTCTCCTCCCGCCTGAAAACTGCCGGAAACCGCTCCCTCGACAACCACATTGTCCTTGCTCAAACCCACAAAACCCCTACACTGCCGGAAAACCCACATTCTCCTCGCTTGAACCCACAGAACCCCCTACACTGTTCTTGGAAGTCTGGCTCAAAGAAAACCCAACATACACTGTTGCTACTAGGGTGCTGAAACAGTCGTGGGTGCTCAAAGCTCAAAGCTTTCTCCGCGAGGTACGTAGGTCAACTTCGTCTATGCTAAGTTTCCATGGGTGTTCATGTTTTATTTATGATAATAATAATAATAATACGTCTTTAGTTGCAGTATTGCTGATTGAGGTACGAGGAAAGCTTAAAGTTTAATGTCATTTTGTTAGATCTCACTGCCATTGTCACTATTAGGGTTCGAGGTAAGCTTGATCTCTTTTTCATTTGTAGTTTACTTAGGAAACATGTTGAAGTTTGTCTCTGTTAAATCTATAGACTGCTTGGAGCACCAATAGAGATTACTAGTGATAAATCTTTAGGGAAATTTGTAACATAGAATCAATTATATGTAGGACTAGGGTCAGATATAGTCATAAACAAATTGTCTTTTGGTTCTTTGGTAGTAGATCACTGCTTTTGGAATGTTTTTTTTTTTGTCAGCAAAAATAATATATATTGATATATGAGGGAGTACCAGAGGTACCATAAATGCAAGAGTATGTAAGTAAGGCTGGTAAATCCTCATATCAGGCTGAATACAAACTGATAGGAGCTTACTAGCCTACTAAAAAGTGGCAAAAATTACAAAAACCACAGCTGGTGTTACCCTAGTTTACAAAAAACCAGCTGGTAGATTGCTAGACCAATAGTTGAAATGCATTGTAAAATTTTTCTCCATTGTTCTGAACCATGTCCATGCCAAAAACAGTGCATCTTCCAGCAAGTTACTGCCATTGAATGGAGCATTCGTGAAAATAATCTTATTTCTATGCTGCCAAATAGACCAATTTAGAGCTACCCACCAACACTTCCACCTATTGTATTTCTTCCCACCTTTCATCCCATTGTTGTGCTGCAGAAAATGGAGCCTTGGATTTATAGGATAGGCCCCCGAGGTGCCTATCCATGATAGGGATTCCCACCAAAATGTTGTGTTTTGCTGCAGTCAAAGAAAAGATGAGATGCAGTTTCCTCCTTAATACTGCAGAAAGGACACAGGCTGTCATTTATATCAATTTGCCTTTTTCGCATATTAGACTTAGTCGGTAATCTATCTCTAATTAACCTCCCAGCAAAAATTGATGCTTTAGCTGGGATCTTTAGCTTCCATAAGTCCTTGAATATATCATCCATGTTTCCCTCCTCTGAGTTCTCTTGCAGCAGAATGTAGGCACTCCTAGAAGAATAGTATCCATTGGATTCAGGTTTCCATACCCAGCTGTCTGCTGCATGTTGTTGGAGTGCAGTGTGAGATATATCTTCCAAAAAACCTACAGTCGAGGCTACCTCATTGTCAAATAGGGGCCTTCTCCAAGAAAGGTTCCATTCCCATGCTGAATCTGTGAAGCTCCCCATTTGCAGAATTAATTTTTGTTGCTGGCGGGATATCTGAAATAGCCTAGGGTATTTCTGCATTAGTGGTTGACCAATTCCAGTCCATTAATCCTCCCAGAAATGAATTTTATCCCCACAGCCCACCCTCCATACTGTTCACTGTTGAAGTACATTATTGAATTGTTGGTCATGGGTCACCGCCATCAAATCCTGCCACCACACTGACTCATTGTTGACCCTTTTAGCATCCACCAGTGATCTCACCCACCATACTTAGAAGCCAATATTCTGGCCCACAGCTCCTTGCTTTGGTGAAACAAATCCCATCTCCACTTCTCGAGAAGAACTTTGTTGAAGGTCCTTATGTCTTTTATACCCAGGCCCCCTTTTTGTTTTGGGAGGTAGATAGTTTCCCATTTGGTCCACGCTATTTTCCTTTGCTCTGACCCTCCTCCCCATAAAAAGCTGCGCTGGATTCCAATGAGATTATCTGCTACTTTTCTGGGCAACCTGAAAAAAGATAGAAAATAAATGGGGATCAATGATAGGGTGGACTGAATAAGGGTCACTCTCCCCCAAAGGATAAATGGTGTTGTTTCCATCTAGCTAGCTTCCTCTCCCCCCAAAGGATAAACTGCTTTTGGAATGCATTTGGTTTCTTTGCTTGTGCAAGCATTTCAACCACTTCCCTGATGGTTGGTCTCTCCACACTTTGCTCCTGAACACATAGCATGGCCACAAAGTATATCTGCTTTGCTTCATCTAAGGGAATGTGACATAGCCTCTCATCAAATGATACAAAATTAATTTTAATTAACTTTGAAGAAACATAAAAGAAAAAAGTTAAATAATTTAGTTGAGCCAGTTCAAGAGCCCATGATCAGAGTATGAGTATGCTCAAATTCAACTTTGCCAGCCAAACATTCAAGTTCGAATTCAATAGAATTGATCTTTGAATTAAGCCAAGCTAAGTTAGTGAGTTTTCACTAAGGCAAGCAAAGCCATATTGTCAATGGTATTGTTTCCCAACCCTTCTTGCTTGCTACTTCAGATAATAAAATATAAGTTGATACTGCAGACACATATTTGCTAACTACTAGAAATAGAAAAAAAAAACAATAATTTCAGTTAACATCTTATAAAAGACTCTAAAACATTTAAATCTGAAACTCACACCATAATTTGGCGACATCCAGTGTCACATCACAGAATTTACCAGATAACTAAACTAAAAAACTTTTAAGAAATGCTCAGAGAAATCTATCCTTCTCTTTTAAAAGTTCAGAAGTTTCCTTGTTGCCATTGATATTAGGTAATGGAAAAGAATAGGAACCAACACTAACTTGCTCTTGAAGAGTTGAATAAATATCCAAGATCGTGTCTAGAAGAAATTTATCAGGAACAAATAATTTAAAAGCCTATATATGTAAGTCAAAATATCAGAACAATTAATAAATATTTAGAGAAGAAAAATATTTACCTCTGAACCTAAAGGATATCAAATTACCTGACAACATCTAGATACACTAGCAATGCTCGATAATGCAAATGTTCTATCATGGAACTCTAAGGAAAAACCTTTCTTTGTATTAAGCTTTAGTTGATTGCCTGCTATGGTAGGAATAACAAGTATTCCATCATCCTGTGGGACAATTAAAACCAGGAGATAATAGGGTGGTATTGAAGCATACAGTGGACTTGCCAAAATAAATTATTTTAGCCACTTTCATTATAAGAATCAGTGTACATTGTTACACCAGACTAATTGCTTATCTATTTTCCAGTCTTCCAATAATCTAATCTAATTTCTAACAACGTTCATTGACTTAAAATAACCTATATATGAAACAAGAGTAAGAACAGACTAATACCTTTAATAGACTATGCAAAAAAAAAAAATTCAAAACAAGTATATTGCTCATTATGTAGAGGAGTCTATTTTAAGCAAAGGACACACGTTATTACAATATAAATGTAACACCACCTTATGGCACCTGAACAATTTCTTTCTCATTAGTGGATGACGAAATCTAAGGATATTTATGAACCTCAGCCATCCAATACAAATGCATGAAACTCTTGAGCATTTTATAGAATTGAAAATTAGCTTTTGCTTTGTAGTTACCATCAGTTGCAGATTTTTCACAGCTAGTTGCCACGGTTATTAAACACACATTTGGTTTATGCTTATCCAACATAAATTTCCATGTGTTTAGTTTATAACTTTTTTTGGAGTACTCCAGTTATTGATACCCAGATTGGTATTATTATGTTTTTTTTTTTATTTTTAATTCATTTACAGAACCGCCAATCCTTACTCATACGACTTCATTCTCTTTCATAATAAATTTTTAATAGAAAAGCTTGCAGAGCAAGGTAATATATTATAATAAATGAAATGATAAAAAGTTTGAAAAGAATACCCTTGTAATGAAAGCATAACTGAAGAAAGAGTTTTCAATATAGATGTTTCATTTTGTTGGTGGGTTGATTGCTGATGAAGCCTTAGACTGGGCGCCCTAGAGTCAATATACTGACAAAGATTCAAATGCTTTGGAGCCTGATCTGCAAAACCAAAATGACTAAAACACTTCATAATTTACCCAAATTTTCTCCTCTTTTGGTGATTCAGTCGAGAGATCAACTTTTTCTTATGGAAAACTAGTATCTACTAAATCTGAAGACTGGCTTGATGAGCTTGAACACATTGTTATTATGTTGAACTTAGTTCATATATGCAACCAATTTTAGATATGTTGATAAGGTAGTTCTATCAATGCAATTGACATATTTTACACAACCAAAACAACTCCTAGATTGCCCTTGCGGCTATGAGAAGTGATAACTAATGATGCATCTTTCTAAGTAGAAGAATGGAGAAAGCTTTCCCTTCTCAACCTGGTTTCTCTTGCCCCTAAACTTCTTATGTTCAGTGTCACTGAAGATTAGTTTATTGTTGAAGATTGATTCATGCTTGCTGAAATCAATTTCTTACACTGAGAATGCTTTAAGAAATAGTTTCCTCAATCCTGTGCCAATTGCCAATAGCTTTGAGCTCCTCATAATTAGATTTAGTGTTGTTCACGGTAGCTCCTTTGATGTAAATAGAATTTAGAACACACACAGAGCTAGAATTAGCTCCTGCCCTCTGAAATAATCTTTAAACTTAGACATGTTTGTTTTGACTAATGCACTTGATAAGAAAAATCAGGATTAGATAAAAATACTACTCAAGTAGATTAGTTGGGCTATACGCATTTCATATCCATTGTTTGTTAAATAGCAGCCATGGTGCTATAGCATAGTGGGTTTCCCGCTAAACACCATTTTATGGCTATGACTTTTTTATTTTCTGATGGCATCTAGTTTTTTTTTTTTTTTTGCACAGCAAAAATCTGGTCCAGTTCCTGTACCCACTGATGAGGTTTCCTTAGTGGGGCAGACACTTCACACCTTCCTTTCTTGGCTGACACATCTGGTCAAGTCTTTATCACAGCAGGTACTTATTGTCCTTACTATATGTTTCTTCTTTTTAAATTAATTCATTAAGCGTGCCTCAAATTAGGCTATTTAACTTTGTTTCATGAACAGGTAGTTGTGTCTCCTGCAAAACCACCTCCAAAGCTCGATGATCCGCTTTATCTGATGACATTGACCATCCCAGAGCTTTTCTCGAGGCCTTATCAGGTTAGATGGGATGCCACTGTGTTCGGGGTCTTTAATCCAGATTTCCCCCTCTACATAAAGCACGAAGACCTCTCCGAAATCGCACACGGTGGTCAATGTCTCAGCATATCAGTGTTACAGTTGTGGATTTTGTAAGTCATTTTATATTACTTTTAATTACCTAAGTTATTGCTTTCAATTCATAAATATTTAACTTTGACTTAACATAAAACAGGCATCTCACTGAAACATGTATGCGAGCGGGGAATTCTGATATCTATGGATTCCTCGAGCCACAGTCCATTTAGAGGTCTGGGCAATCGCAGTTTGAGTCTGAAAGTTACATAAAGACATGGATGCAGAGTTCAAAACGCGATGTCTATCTTGGAGCCTACCTAAATGGGTAAGTCACAAAATAACTGAATTTAATTAATGTTTACTAATGTACTAACCCATATTAGTCTCCACTGCAGCAGACACTGGCAGATGGTGGTAATCCTGCCCAAGGAACACCTAGTTGTCTGGTTTTGTTCATTACATAATAGGCCATACAACTACCTTAAGGGGATTATTAATAGGTTAGTGTTCTTTTAAATACATTTGCATTGAAATACCTCAACGTACAACACCAGTTTTTAATTGTTACTCATCTGGAACAGTGCTTTAAAAGGTCTTGATGATGCTCCACAGCCTAAATCAAAGGCTCCTGCTAGGTGGATTGTCGTCAAGGTACGTCATTTACATAAAACTTCCACTTATATATATTTCTTTATGTGTTTGTACACTAGTTGTTTAATTAATATCCAAATTTCATTATGTATTTAGTGTAATAGACAAAAAGGAAGTACTGAGTGCAGCTACTATGTGATGCACTGGATGTCCATCATCATTTTAGGAACTTTTAGGAATAATTGGGAAGCGGTAAGTTTATTTCAAACAAAATCGATTTATTTATAATTTGTATTACATTATTAACTTATTATGATTTATTTCATCATGCAGTATTTTAACGATCCTAGACCATTGGAGCCAGAGAGATTAAAGGCATTGCGGATCCAGTGGGCACAGTTTTATCTCCGAGTTAGAGATCAGGCCTAGGATTTAGGGACATTATCTTTAGCTTAGTTCACTTTGGTTTAACATTTTTGACATTTTCTATGTAATATGAACATTGAATTCATTTGATGATTGTTCTTTATGATAAATCAATTATTTGATGTTTATTATCATTAAAACTGCTTGAAAGCATAATAAAATGTTTATTTGCTGTGAATTGGGCTTGAAATTGCATTTGACAGGTACAACTTTGAGTTTACTGTAAAAACAGAAAGTATATATATAAAAAATACTTGAAAACAACATCTGTTATTAACAAAAACCGATGTTAATATGGTAAGCAACATCGGTTATTTACAAAAACCGATGTCGACATGAACCTTAACATCAGTCATACACAAAACTGATGTTAACTTTTGTACATTAACATCGGTTATTCATACATAACCGATGTTACCGTTTCTATATTAACATCGGTTATTTATACATAACCGATGTAAATGTACATAAGTTAACATCGGCTATCTATGAATAACCGATGTTAATGTACAAATGTTAACATCGGTTATCTATAAATAACTTATGTTAAAGTTGTACACTAACATCGGTTTTCTATGAATAGCCGATGTTATATACAAAGACGTACAACAAATAAGTATATGCATCATCAATGTTGACATCGGTTTTCTACTGAAACCGATGTTAATATATGACATTAACATCGGTTCTTCTAGAGAACCGATGTTAATATATAACATTAACATCGGTTTTACTACAAAACCGATGTCAACTTTCGTCATGCATACACTTTTTTTGTTGTAGTTCTTTGTGTTTAACATCTGTTATTTAGAAAACTAATGTTATCATATTTATGTTAACATTGGTTTTTGAAAACCGATGTTAACGATGATACATTCAACATCGTCACTTTCAACATCGGTTTTAGAGCTGATGTAGAATGCCCTAAATAACCGATGTTGAAAGTGTAATTTCTAATAGTGTATTTATTATTTATATTGAAATTCGGCTGAGACACTATATATAAGTGTTTGTTTGAGTATGCATTACATTGTTTCAAACATGGATCAATAATTTTTAACCAAATTTAGGCCATTATTTGGAACCTATGGTTGTGTTTAGGGTCTTATTGGAAAACTGTATTTATTAAAGAACCTATGGTTGTGTTTAGGGTCTTATTGGGAAACTGTATTTATTAAAGAAGACAAATATACTTTAAGTATAACATGATACCAAGTTGACTCATCTTCCAAAAGTAAATAACACAGTATAAGAAGATTTTTTATTCTTCTACCAAATTAAAAAATTTATTTCTTATGTTATCGAAAATTACATTTCCTTCCTTTTTTTCCTTCCAAACGTTTACCTTAAACTCAAAAAAATTAAAGTAGGAGATTTTTCTTAATTATTATATTTATTATCCTTTATGCACAAAATATAAAGTGATGTCTCTTTTATTGAATTTGTACCTATTTGGCTAAAATTTGTAGCTTTCACCTTGACATGGCAGAGGTTTGAGCAACTAAAGAATCCTAGGAAAAAGAGTGAGCAACATACTAGTAATTCAATGATTAACAATGAAGATCTTTTAACCATATACATATACTTTACTAATTAATAGTCTCAATTGTGATTTCTTTACTACCTGAATTTTTCTCGGTATATTTATAAGCCGATTTACTCCAATAAATAGTCAGAAAAATTGAAATCCAAGTTGTCGATCACCTCGGAAAAATTGAAGCAAAAGGAGTCTTTTCTTTTTCTTTTTCTTCTCTTGAATAAATGGTTGGAAGACAAGTTGAGAAACAAAAAAAAAGGCTCAATAAGCAAAACATAGGATTGAAACAATTTTGTCTTCAAAATCAATCCAATCCAATTGATGTACACCTTTAAATTTTGTGAATTTCATCGATTCATCACTTTTTTCTATAATTTAATTCCCACTATTTAAATGTACAATTTTTATCACATAAAAATTTAACATCAAAATGCTCATTTTGGATATGATATGGTCATGAGGAAAAGGATTTTTTATTTTTCATAACATGGTATACATATATATTTACAAAATGTTGGCTTTTTCTTTTGGAAGATGCACTATTAGAACAGTTGAGGCAAAGGTTGTTGTTAGTTCAATTAGACAGAGAAAAGTGTGCTTTCTCAAGTGTTTACTGTAGCATATATAATTGTCAAGTATTTTTTGTAGCCTCAGCCTATCATATTAGAACTAGTGTGAATCTCATAAATGTTGATTAAAATGAAACTGTGTTTAAGTTTGTTTGGAAGAGCAGCTCTCCGAATAAAGTCTTGGCTTTTTCATGAAATCTTTTACATGACCGTTTGGCAACTAAAGAAAACCATGATTATGAAGGGCCAAGACATTTATAGTAGCCAAGATGAAGTTACTACTTCACCTTCCTCTAGTGAAAGTGAAGAAGCAAAAGGGGAAGAATCTAGTGAAGAAATTGACTCCCAAGAAGAAAGGGACCTTTTAATGGTCAGAAGGCTTCTAGGAGGCCAATCTTGTGACTTGGTAAATTGGATTGATGCTATTAAGCTTCACTTGTATTGTTGCTCTATTTTTATTTTCTTCATCCCTGTTTTTGTGTGTTTTCGCATTCCTTTATAGTCGCATACAAACTATTCAAAAAAATTTCCCCATTTCTTTTTTTTGGGAAAAATGTAAATTATATTAAACCCAAAATGATACAACAATAAACGGGGCATACCCCGTAGCTAGAGAAAATCAAAAGTCTCCCTAATGCAAGAAGGCCTATATCAAGATGCTAAAAAAAATGCAACAGGTGCGCTTGTCTATACATAAGAAACTTAATCTTGCTAATAATCTCTATTACAGAAAATTGATAATCTTCAAAAATCAGCTTGTTCCTAGACAGCCAGATGTAGTAGACTGTAATTGCTATAGCCAAACAACGTAATTTTCCTTGAACACCTGATTTGGATCTGCCCCTAATTAAAGAGTCAGTAATGCACTGTAAAGAAGTGAAACGCCTACGGAAAAGAGCCAAATCACGAATGTGAGCCCAAACTTGGAGAGATTTCCTGCTAGAAAAGAACAAATGAGCATTTGACTCAGCCTCATTTGAACATAAAGGGCAGAGGGAACCCTTGTTCAAAAAAACAACTTTGTCAAAAGTAAGCAGCCAGTTCCTTTAAGCAAGCCACAGAATGAAAGACATCTTAGGGGGATTGCTGAGTTCCATATAACAGAACACCAACTAACAGTAGGCTTGACACCTCTAATGTATTCATAGGCTTTGCCAACAAGCAATTGTTCATTGGTGCTCCAAGATTGAATCCTTTTGTTGGCCTCTTCCGTACTTAGCTCTTTGGAGATAATAAAGTCCCTTATTTGAATGATTTTCTTTATCAAAACTGAATCCGATGAAGAAGTATTGTAATTCCACACATCAGGTGCTGCGGAAAGAACATAGGAATGATATTGAATCATATTTCTGAGTTCGACCAAAGTTAATCTTGTGCTGTGGAATTTCCAAGTTTTACTTGCTTTTGAATGATTCGAAAGTCATTTTCCATTAATTTTTTTTATCAACATCAATCGAGACTATTTTTTATCAGATGTCAGTTGGGGCAATTTTTTGGCAAACGTCGGCTTGGACTTTTTTCGATGACATAGGCTGGTGATATTTTTTGCTTGACGTCGGTTAAAAACCTAGCATATGTTAGCCAAAAAATGGCCTTGGCATCGACCAAAAATAGCCTTGACCATTGTCGACCGAAAAGCATCATCAACTGATAAGTTCTATCCTATTTTATTGTGTCCTTTTTACTCTTAATGTTTTTTTGTGGCCATTCCAACCATTTGAATGATGTGAGAATAGACTGTGATTGGAAAGTCATGATTTTATTTGGAATTGAAATTGGATGGTTGATGTGTTTTGACCTAGGGATTTTTTTTAATATATTAATTTTGTAAGAGGCTTGCTTTATATGTATCAAGATTTTATGATTTATCTTTCTATGGATATGTGGTAAGTTGTAAAATTCAGAATATTTTTTTCCAACAAATTGGGGACAAGAAGAAATGGTGTCTCCTTAACCATGAACTATGAAATTGGGATAGAACACCTCTTTTGTTATATGAGATTGATGTTTTGGGTATTTCATGAGTCATAATGGTTTAAATAATATAAATGTTCTCAAACTCTATTTGAATCATATTTAATGAAAAATATTACTTTTTTTATTTTCATAGATTGTTTATTCTAGTCGATAAAAAATCAAGTTTTAAATTCAAATCAATCAAATGAAATTTTCTTCATTTAAATAGTGGATAAAATTTAAAGTTCTAGTCATTGAGACAAGTTGTTGTGGTAACGATACTCTACATACATTTTTAATTATTTGTATAGGTACACTTGCCTAGAGGTCAACTCCAACTAGTTCAAACTCATTCAAGTATGGGTTGGGTCATGGGTGTTAACTTTTAAACCCATGAACCAAACTCATAGACCCATTGATGTGACATGTCTTTAAAATTACTATTGTTGTTTATATGTTTACATATTTTTTATATTTAAAAGTTCAAATATTAGTGATAACACATTCACTAACTTGTTCACACTCCAAAGTCTTTCATGAGTTACTAAGTTCCCATTCTCTCTCTCACTCTCTACACTTAGCATCAGATTAAGGTTTCCAATTTTTTCTATTGCCCTCCACACATTGACTATAGGACATCCCCTCCATAGCGTATTTCGATTTCTTTGAATGTCATTGTTGACTGATTGAGATTAAGTACTTAATTGTTAAGCAATATCACCATAAGACTTTCATGATGCGCCAGCTAAGTGACTAGGTTCATGGTGATTTTTCATAATTTGTATTTTGTGCTTATTTAAAACCTCAGTTTTAAAAAGTTTAAAACAAATTTAGATGTTCAAAACCAATTCACTTAATCAAAATCAACTTGTTTGTGACCAAGTTGTTTAGGGTTGGGATTCATAAAAATGTAACATGAATCCAACCTACCTTCTCAAGGAGGAAGCTACAGGATTGAGCCAGATATATAGGTACAAATTCAATAAAAGGGACAACATTTTTTTTTGTGTGTGTGCATATGTGAAGGGTAAAACGTTATATGAGATTGATGTTTTGGGTATTTCATGAGTCATAATGGTTTAAAGAATATAAATGTTCTCAAACTCTATTTGAATCATATTTAATGAAAAATATTACTTTTTTTATTTTCATAGATTGTTTATTCTAGTCGATAAAAAATCAAGTTTTAAATTCAAATCAATCAAATGAAATTTTCTTCATTTAAATAGTGGATAAAATTTAAAGTTCTAGTCATTGAGACAAGTTGTTGTGGTAACGATACTCTACATACATTTTTAATTATTTGTATAGGTACACTTGCCTAGAGGTCAACTCCAACTAGTTCAAACTCATTCAAGTATGGGTTGGGTCATGGGTGTTAACTTTTAAACCCATGAACCAAACTCATAGACCCATTGATGTGACATGTCTTTAAAATTACTATTGTTGTTTATATGTTTACATATTTTTTATATTTAAAAGTTCAAATATTAGTGATAACACATTCACTAACTTGTTCACACTCCAAAGTCTTTCATGAGTTACTAAGTTCCCATTCTCTCTCTCACTCTCTACACTTAGCATCAGATTAAGGTTTCCAATTTTTTCTATTGCCCTCCACACATTGACTATAGGACATCCCCTCCATAGCGTATTTCGATTTCTTTGAATGTCATTGTTGACTGATTGAGATTAAGTACTTAATTGTTAAGCAATATCACCATAAGACTTTCATGATGCGCCAGCTAAGTGACTAGGTTCATGGTGATTTTTCATAATTTGTATTTTGTGCTTATTTAAAACCTCAGTTTTAAAAAGTTTAAAACAAATTTAGATGTTCAAAACCAATTCACTTAATCAAAATCAACTTGTTTGTGACCAAGTTGTTTAGGGTTGGGATTCATAAAAATGTAACATGAATCCAACCTACCTTCTCAAGGAGGAAGCTACAGGATTGAGCCAGATATATAGGTACAAATTCAATAAAAGGGACAACATTTTTTTTTGTGTGTGTGCATATGTGAAGGGTAAAAAAAGTTGGCCAAATCTATGCTATCTTTTTTAGTTTTAAGTAAAGGTTTCATAGATAAAAAATTGAAGTTAAAGAAATTTTGAATTCCATCAGAACTAATTTTTTATTTGGTATAGATAAAAGATCTTCCTATACTATGTACTATTTAATTTTGGATGATGAGTCGATTTGGTAGTAGGTCTCATAAATTAGAAATTGAAGTAAAGGCTTTAAGAGTGATTTGATTTAGGCTTAGCCCTCCAAATGTCTAAAACAGTCAACCAAAGTCAAAGTAAGGAGTTGTAAGTCGACCAATTTATGACAATTTTGTAAAAAGAAACAAGTTTAGTCAAAACCTTAGAAATTAGAGTTTTGAACACCAAATTAACTAATTAATTAGTGTAGGCCTAATATAAATAATTTAAATAGACAAAGACCTAATATAATTAATGTTTCTAATTATTAATTAGTTAACTTGAATTTAATTAACCTTAATTGTCTTAATTAAAGATAACTAATAATAGATTACTCCCTCCGTCTCAAAACAAGCTAAACAGGTATTTTATTTTCAAGATCCTTGTGATGAAAGATGGTTAGTGGTTCTACATGGAAAAACAATTAATGTTAATTTAGCCTAAAATGATTAAATTTGTACTTCTGAGTTCAAGGATAGTGGGAAGCATTTTGAAACTTTGAAAAAGGTGAACGAGAGGTCAACATTGTGTTAAGCATAGAGGTGGGTCTATGTCTTCGGTGGTGCATACAGGATATTAGGAAGGGAGGCAGATTCATGAAGGTGTACCATGGGTGAGTAACTTTGTGGATTTATTTTACTTTTGCATTTGTTTGAACTCACTAAGGCTTGGTGCTATGGCACAACTTTTGTCTATTGCCCATCCAATTATTAATATATTCGATCTTTTTTCTAAAAGCATTGAGGTGAGACACGACAAGGTTCTAGGATTCAAAAAACTCATCTTTAATTGATTTAGGTGAGTTTTAACTATTAGAAATTGTAATTTAGTTTTTAAATATAGATTGGTGATTTCACAAATCCCATGAAATTATATTTTAAAATTTCTAATAGACACGTTATCACTTAACTAACGATAGGAATCTAGAATAATTTTTTAATATATCAGGAAACTAGAGGTCATCATTAATTCATTTATTGATTTTTTTTTTGTCTACCATGAATATTTTAAGAATATAAGTAAAAAAAGTTGATTAATGTTACATTAAAAAGATAAAATGACAATTATTTTGAATTTTTTCTTTCTTACATGACAATTGTGATGGAATGTGGAGGAGTAGAATATAATGAAAGATAGAAGATTAAAGTCTCTTGCAAGATGAATAATGAAACTTTAATTAATCCTAATGAAACAAATTTGGACCCAAAAACCTAATGGGCCAATGGGGCTCGGCCCAAACTCCAGATGTAGGGTTACAATTACAAGAAATTGTAAACACTCTCCCTTGGTCCTCATTCATGCGCAGCCACTTCTAGAGTTTTAGGAGAGATAAGAGAGCTTTTATCTCTTGCCTTGTGTTCTCTCTCTAACTTCATGGTCATCCTACGTCAAGTTCTCACCTTTACAACCCAAATCTTGTCCCTTGGACATCAAATTCAAGGAGGGAGCTCTAGCAGACAGGGGTTTTTCATCAATCCATTTTGTTTTGCATTTTCTTGAACTCTAGAAGACTTCAAATCTCTCAAGGTATTGAGAGTTTCAATTTTCTTTAATGTCAATTTTGGTTTGGGAGGTTATCCTCCATGAGTATGGGCTCTTAGAGTCATTTCTATATTATTTGGTGTTGAAAGTTTGTGCACACATGCTGTTTTACAAATTTCAGCTTTGACATACTTCACACAGTTTTTTTACTTTGTTTGATTCACATACCGTTTGATGAAAATAAAATTATATTTGAAAAGTAGACTCTTGAGGAATATGAATATATATATAATACGTTATGTTTGGATTAGAATTGAATTGCTATATGAACTTTACAAATTGACTCTTCTGCTAAGTGTTGCAGTTTGGAATTCGTGCATTGTTTTCATAACTATTATTGTAGTAGAGATGCTACTGAAATTTGGGGGATAACGTTGCAAAATAGGCTTCATAAATACTCTATAGAAGGAAAAAAAAATGTTAACTTGAGTATTAATATAAATTTTTAATCAGATAAATATATTTATGTATAAATTTTTAATTTGTTCGACTTTTGGTTTATTTGATTTTAAGTTTTTTGCTTGATTTATTCATAAAGTTATTTGATAAAATCAGTTTATGAACATTCCTAAGAAAACTGATAAAGTAAAGACATCAAATGTACAATCAAGTCTATTAACTAGTAAAGTACGCTTTTGTTGACAAATCTACAATGTTAAACATTCATAGATTAATATGTATAGTACATTCTTTTGCCTATGATTCTTTAATGGACATTCTCTCCTACTTAATTTTTTCAGTTTAAGGTAAAAGTTTATTTAGAAGGAAAATTAATTTTGAGTTGCATAAAAAATTCCTTGTTGCTTTTGGTAGGGATAAAATATCTTCATATATTGTGCTATTTACTTTTGAATGATGAGTAGATATGGTTGCACATTATACATAAATTAGGTTAGTCTTTTTTAATGAATTTAATTACTTATATCGATACCTATATTATATTTATTAGGTTAGAAATATGTAGACACAAAATAACATAACACCATGACATAAACTTTTGCAGTTTCCAATTGAAATTCACATAATTGGAAGGAATTATAGAATATATATATATATATATATATATATATATATATATATTAATACTATAGCTGGTCTCATATATAAGCTAAAATAATTACTTCCCATAAATTAAGAAAGTTAGTTGAAATAATTTAATTTTACTAATCTCAAGTAGAAAGTAAGGTTATTCTTAAAATGTCCTCCATTCAAACCTGATTCTTTGTACACTATATTCCATCCAATATCTACATATATTGTTAGGGATGAGTCGAGCCTAATGGTTAGTGTTTTATATGCATACCTTGGAAAATTGCACTTTTCTTAATTTGGCTTTTGTTCTTTCTTGCAATATCCTCACACTCAATTTTTCAGGTATTTCTTTATTTTTGAAGTGGCGTCTCCAATCATCACACCTTGAAAAAGGTATGTATGTCTTCAACACCCCAATCCCAACCAATAGGGAAGATGAGATCATTGCTAAAGCCCGTTAGAAAACAAGTATGATGGTTATATTTGAATGGGACACATCTTAAAAGGTACGTGTGAGACACTTTTTTTAAACTACGTGATGGAAACAAATAAGAAATTTCTTGTCAATTATTTTTATAATTATCAGATGATTGATAGTACGCCTTATATGAAACAAGTGCATAAATTGAATGTATGCTTAATTTCTACGAACAAACACAATATGGATGTAGATGAAAGTTAATTATTCTATCTTGAATCATTGACAAAGTTCCTTCCTTATGGAATGACTTTAAAAAGTTTGAATCATCTAAAAGATCAAACCGATTTCTATTGAACAACCGAGGTAATAAAATGATACCAAAGGTACATATGTTCAACAAATGGTGTGAGTAATGGAGGAAGGTACATTGAACACGTTCTCTAAGGGTAGGAAGTGGGATTTTGTTATTCCTGTAGTTTCACGTGCAGCCATAGTAAAATTGCATTTACTACTTCATTAAATATTGGATTGAGTTGGAATTTTGTGAGCCAATTCAGGATACATAATTCTTAAATCTAAATCTTTGGTTTGTTTATTGGTTGCTTGTGGTGAGAGATATTTAGTTTGTACTATCAACAATTTTTTTATACTTTCATCTTCTTGATTCTCTATTTGTATGTTTGTTGTTGTTTTAGTTGTTTAACCAATACTCACTTTTATCTAAAACCATGTGATTTTCAGAATCATGGGATTCGGCTGTTTTCTTAAAAAAGGTGAGAGATATTTTGTTCATTAAGTTGTATGATTAATTGATGAACGTGATTTGTGCACAAACTTGAGTATGTTTAATCTAAAACCATTTGGTTCATATATATTTTAAAATGGTGGGTGATTATGTGAAATTTTCAAAATTATTTAAAGATTGTATCCTTTCATGAGATTTTGTGTCCACTCATATGAAGTCAAAGTATGAATAGATGTGCAACAAACATGAGATGTGACTCTTTACCAAGAGTCATGACATGTGACTCTTACCAAGGGCCTTGAATGCAGAAAATCGCCAGATTCTTTGTAACCGTGCCCCTTCCTTTCTTCCCTTATGCACATAGAGAAATAAGGAAACTATCATCGCTAGTTGTTTTCTTTGGTATTCCTTAACTTTTGTTGAGTCATCACCTCTAATTTCAACTAACATGATAGATAAATTTTGCTCGTGCATGTGTGCACGCATACCATGTCGAAGCATAGGTTGATGTCGATAGATATTATAAAAATACATACCTTTCATACACAAACAAACATATTGCTAAATCCTACAAGATCATATTGTAGTTTGATTTTTTGAACATTCATGTCATTTAATTATGCTAGTATCAGAAATAAGTAAAACATATTAACAAATGGTAAAGATTTGGTTTATAAGCTAATAATTTGTTCAACAATGACAAAATTTTGTTATATTTAATTTCTAAGTCAATGTACCTAGTCTATTGATTCTCTTTTCAAGATCCAATACTCCTCCAATAAACTGCCTTGATTCATTTATCTCATTTCCATCTTTATAATCTTCCTCCAAAGCCTCCATCAGTGGTTCAACGGTGTCTTGGGAAGGATTTCCAAATAAAATAGTTTTCAAAGGAGAAAATTCAGGTGGAAACACCAGCATCATTGCATAGACTGCTCTTTCACCGAGTAATATTCTTTGCAAAATCATGATGATGATACAATATTGACTGCTTCCACCATCCTGCATAACATGTGGTGACATCTCCCTCAAAAAAGGCAAGCAGGTAAATAGAAATTCCCGTTAGATATGGGTTTGTAGTAATTTTTCCATGCAATGCCTTTGGTTCCAAAGAATGTAGCCACACAATCTAAAACTTCTTGATGCATTCTAAATTGCATAGCCACTCTTTATGTGATAGGTACTTTTGTGTAATACATTTGTGTGACAACTAGCATTGAAACTCTCATGCACATAGCCAATAAAAAAAAACTAATTTTATTTATTGAACATATTGAACATAAGGGTGCTAAAGAATGTAGTCCCTAGCTGAATCCAGGGCAAATCTCCTACCCTCAATTTTCAAGGGATTAAGCTTGTGCCACCCACATAGCATAGGTTTTTCATGGTTGATCAACCTAGGTTGTGGTTACAAATTTGAGAATCTCTCCCATAACCAAATATGAACCAAGTAGTAAAAGGGTGACCAAAGAGTTACCTTTTATCATCAGCCAAACTAACTATTGTTTTCTTCTACAGACCTAAATCATTTTATATGTTGGCTTAAAATATTGGTCGCAAAGCTGATTATCTACATCAAGGAAAACAAACTTGCTCACCAAGCCATTGGGAGAGAAATCAATCTCTGCCAACCAAGTTGCAAGGAATGTTTCATGCTCCATTTCATTCCCACTATCGACGAATATCCACCCTTGCTAATGTATAAACCCCATCCTTTTTATTCCTTGTAGTTTGTTTTCCTATTGTATGTATCAATTTCTTCTCCACTTTTATCATTTCCTAGCTTTGAGATGGGGTGAAGACGGGATCATGAACTATTGGAAAATTCTCCAACACCATCACATCCTCCAAAGTGTTTTTTTTCTCACCTTAGGGTAACAAAAAGGTATTTGTCTCAGGACATGCACCACTTCTCAACAGCCCCAAAACACATGTTTTCATTTTTTGCTATGAAGCACTTGGGTTGAAAACATGTGTTTTGGGTTGTTGAGAAGTTGTGTCCTTAGACAAATACCTTTTTGTGCTCCTAGGGTGAGAAAAATGTCACCTTGGAGGATGTGATGGTGTTGGAGGGTTTTGCAACTGTTGGTGATCCTATCTTGACCCCATTTCAAAGCTAGGAAATGATGAAGGTGGAGAAGAAATTGATACATAGAACAGGACAACAACAATCTCCAAGGAGTAAAAAGAGTGGGGTTTATATAAACATTAGCATGGATGGATTTTTGTCAATAGTGGGAGTGAAATTGAGCATGAAACATCCCTTGCAACTTGCTTGGCAATGATTGGCTTCTCTCTTAGTGGCTTGGTGAGAAAGTTTGTTTTCCTTATTGTTGTTCATCGTGCTGGAGAGAATCAGCTTTGTGACCAACAGTTTTATCCAACATATAAAATGATTTTGGTTTATCGAAGAAAACAATAGTTTATTTGACTGGTAATGAAGAATTGGAATTGTTGTTAACTCTTTGGTCACAGTTTTACAACTTGGTCCAAACTTGGGTGTGGGAGAGATTAACAAATTAGCAACCATAGCCTAGGCTGATTACCAATGAAGAACCTATGCTATTTAGGTGGAACAAGCTTAATCAATTGAAAATTGACGGTGTGAGATTTTCCCTGGACTTTACTAGGGGCAATTTTCCTTGGCACCCTTAATCATGTTCAATTTGTTGGTAAGTTTAGGTCTTTTAATCCAAAAAAGGAAACTTGGTTACCATGTGAGAGTAATTTGGATAAATGAAAATAGTTTTGGTTGTTATATGCATGAGTATATCGATGCTTGTTTGCAACAATGTATTATAAAAAAGTGCCTACCACATAGAGAGTGGCTATGCAATTTGGAATGCATCAAGAAGTTTCAGATTGCGTGATTGCATTCTCTGGCACCAAAGCTATTGCATTAAAAAATTACTGCATACCCCAAATTACTTTAAAAAATTGCAAACAATATTACTTGGCAAAAAAGCAGTCTAAAGCTACTCTGTCATCATGGACCTCATGTATCAAAAGCAAATACAAATGGTAATGATGTTGATGTTGCACGTGAATTTTCTCCTTTGAAAACTGTTCAATTTGGAAATCCTTCTCAAGACACTGTTGACCCAAGAGATGGAGGCTTTGGAGGAAGACTATGGAGATGGAAATGGGAAAAATGAATCAAGGCAATATATTGAGGGGTTAATGGATCTTGAATAAAGAATCAATAGACTGGAGACAGTGACTAAGAAATTATAAAGATAGCAAAATTTGGTCACTATTGAACAAATTATTCTTATAAACCAAATCTTTAGCATTTGTTAATATGATTTACTTATTTCTTATACTAGCAAAATTACATGTATGAATGTTCAGCCTAAAAAGAAAATATGACATGATCTTGTAATTTTTAATGCCTTGGGTACATTAAATAAAGACCAGAAGGGATACTAACTCACTTCTCATTATCTTAAATATAAATAAAAAATGAAAATTTGAAGCAAAATGTCAGCCTTGAATTCAAACTTAGAATGGGATTGTTATCAAAGATGGATGAGAGATAATATAGACAAAGGTAAAGTTTAGAAA
The DNA here is from genome assembly GCF_000004515.6 of Glycine max. Taxonomy (NCBI): domain Eukaryota; kingdom Viridiplantae; phylum Streptophyta; class Magnoliopsida; order Fabales; family Fabaceae; genus Glycine; species Glycine max. The sequence goes on from NW_024464702.1 coordinate 413,850, forward strand.
AAATAAAATTCGCAGACCCACCCAAACCAAACGTCCTTGCACAATTGATACAGCAACACCATCTTCCAAACCTTAAAAAGTGGTGATCTAAAGGACATACATGCAAAGGAAACAAACTTCCATGGTAAAGCATAAGTTGCATTGATTGTTTAATTGGTATCCCATCCATTCATATATAAATCATACTGTGAATTACTTAGTACCACAATGAAATAACTTATTAAGGAAAGTACTATAGCCTCCAACTCTGTTTTTGCATGAAAATATGTAGATGTTGCAATAAACATGCCTTTCAATTATGCCAACGAATTAAATTAACAAGCAAACACAAGGCACTCACTATGTGCAAGTGATGTAAATTTCCTTTAATTTTGAGTCTCAACTTCTTGATCCAGTTGCTGCTTCCAGGAGGCTAGTAGAGCCTCATCCTATACCAGGAAATATATTATGAATAGCCTCATCTTATACAAGGAAATATACTATGAATACAGTATAAGGAGAGGAAAATACCCTACAAATATTCCCCTGTATATACCTGTGGCATGTGAATTGTAATTTTATTTGGGAAAAGCTTAGTCAAAGTTCTATTTTGTTTTCGGGCTTCCTTCCCCCCTGTCATGCAATCGTCCAAAACTATGCTAAAAAGATTGAAGAGGGATAACATTTATTTCACTTAGATAGCTTGAAAGAAATAATATTAGGTTGAATGTAAGAAGCATATTGTAGATATACCATCCAAGAAGCTCAAATGACTACATATGCAAAAAAAAAGCCTCAGAACTATATATGTAATGTTTTATAATATAATTAAAATGGAATAATGTGAGCATATGCATATATACTTTGGTGAAATGGAATCATATGCCCATAGACATATGTAATTGCAGCCAAAAGACTGCACCAGAAATTGGATAAAATCAGTTCTAGCGGCTACAAAGAGAGAAAAGACACTTTCCATGGGGTGCATGGTGCTTGATGCTAATGCTTTTGCATCATGATCATGAGATAGAAGAGAATATGATTGGTGTCCCTAGTAAAATCAGCTCGCTACAAGCACGCGCACTGACAGCAATGTGTGACGTCATGCAGGTTATGCCCAGAGGTAAAAGCAATGTGTGATTTTTTTATCACTTCTATTTTACAGCCTTACAAGAAGACTTCAAATAATTTTTTTTAATGAAAGAATGTTAGAAACAGAATGCAGAAAGTGTCACTATCAAATGGATATAATTTGGTTGATTAAGTGGAGCTTATGAGTTATTATAAAAATTTTGATACTTTTTATTTTATTTTTTATGCATAAAAAGTGTAGCTAACATTTTTCACATTGTAATATTTTTTTTACTTTAAAAAAAAAAAGAAAAATCTGTTTGCACACTATGTCATTGGGTTGGGTTATACAACCATGTAAAAAAACTCAATCAGATAAGTAAATATTTATTGCTTATTGCATCTTCCAAAAGCCATGAATGAACACCCAATGGAGAAATTTGAGAAATTCTGCAGAGAGAAAAAACACACAGCAGAGAGAGATAGAAAATGAAGTACCTGAACAACAAATTGTTCAGTTCCTCCTGCCGCAGCAGTAAATCTTTTTCTTGAGTGTTCCTGCGCCTCTCCTCATTAAGCTTCGTGATGGTTACCTCAGCCTGCAGAAATTATAACTATATTGATTGCTTCCAACAACAAAGTTTTCTTTAAAGAAAAAATATTCCTCTCTAACGTCACCTTTAACGTCAATGATACTGAAGAGGATAGAGTTTGACAATATTCCTCTTTTTTTGGCTCTATGAGAACTAAAACAAAATGATATTACCGTGGCCTTATTTCTTAAAATTAGTAACATGCTCAGTTAATCAAATATTAGATACCTTTAAAACAAACATTATAATTATTTTCTCCATCAATTCCCATTTAAAATAGTTGAGTAATGACTTTCAGATATTTTGGCAGCAAAGTATAATCTAAATAACAAAGTTGAATTAGCATCTAAAGTAAATATAATATTATGTTATAATTTTTATATTATAAATATTTAAACACACTATCCTAAAAATGTAAAAACAGAGACATTCCATTTCTCTATTTTTGAAAGACTAGTATGTATCATGTATTTTATAAGTGAAGTAGCATGTGACCAATAGGCGTATATATTTAATTATCTTTAATAAAAATTTTAATTTAAATTTTGAGGATAAAAAAACATAAATGAAAGAAAAAAAAACACATTAAAATAATCAGTTAAATTTTTCAATCAAAATTAATTAGCAACAAAATTAATCAATACTCCATATCAATAACATAATAAATAAATAAATAATACCATAGTGTAGGTACCGAAAATAGGAACATGTGAAAGTTGAAATTTGGTGTCTTAACGTTTAGACAATACCAAATAAACTACTTTAATTATTACTACGTTATTTAATAACTACTTATTAAATAATTTTATTGTAAAAGCTACAATTTGATTATATATATAATCAAAATTATTATATTATTCTAAACAAACTAGTTGTAAGCTTGTATAGTGTGCAGAAAGATATAGATAAAGGTAAATCATACCTTTAATGCTAAATAGTATGATGAAATGGTACCACGTACATTTCCTGTAACAGCTGTTAAAGTATCCTTGGTACTATGTGTGCCACGAATCAATAACAAAAGGCATTTCATCTCATGATCAGCTATTATTGTGAAAGCTGGTTTCAAAATCTGTAAAAGAAGTTAAGTAAGTGTAATCAAATAAAATTAAAAAGTATCCATTTAAAAGAAGAAATGAGTATATATATATTGTTAATTAAAAAGTATCCATTTTAAATATAAAATGTTTAAAATATTTAGACTAATTAATCTTTTTGGCTAAGAAGTATCCATTTTATATATACTGCGTCCCATATATGAAGTACTGAAGTAGTTAACTTCATTGAACTTGAACGCCTCGGTTTTGAGTATAAATATTTTACTGCTATTATCAGCCCAATGCATGAAATAATTTATAATTAGGCAGTTTATTTAATATCACCCGTGATATATAGCTGATTAATAATTTTACTGCTACCAGTGATTTCTTTACTAGAAGACTATTAAGCTTCATAGATTAATAAAGGTTTTGAATGAAAAATAAAAGGCCATAAGCTGAATTAATCTGTTCATTCATAGAAAACAAAAAAAGGTACATGAACCTTACAATTCCACCATTTGTGTTTCTTCCCCCCTTCCAATCCTACATTGGGTCTCATGACAACCTTGAGACATCTTACATGGCATTCGCACCATGTTTCAGAATATAATGCTTCAGCTGTATTCAAATTTCAAAAGCATAACTTGTGGATTACCTCTTTGTAAACATCAATTGGAAGAGGCAATCTAAGATATGCAATCCATTCTTTAGTAAATTTTAGCTTCATCTTTTTGGCAACTTTGGCTGCTGACAATACCTATATATGTAAAATGAAAATTAAGTAGACAGTAAAAAAAGAAAAACTACACAAACAATTACAAGAGTTTTTAAATGAGAAGGGCCTTCAATATATAAATTCATTAAATTGAAGATAAGAAAACTACTAGGGAATTGGAGGGCAAGAGTTCCTTAATAATGAAAAAACAAAAATGGAGACTTGGGAGGTTCCTCCTGTTCTCTTCCTATTGTTTTACCCAGTTCATCTTTATTCCTGCCGACATCAACATCATCGTCAATTACCCCTTTCTCACCAGTATCCTCTGGTTGGTTCTGAAACACCTCGCCATGTTATCTACTTTAGCATCAACATGTGAAGCGTCACTGCGATCAACTAAGCCTTTCTCCAAAGAACTTTCTGATTTACCAGAATCTCCTCCAAGTTCAACCTTCCCCTCATCCGACAAGCTACCACTCACATAACCTTTATGCTTCGCTGCAAATTAAAAGCAAATGGAAACTAAAATTAGAAACTAAAGCAATGCAACTAGATCAAGAGAAGAAAAGAGGGTACCTCGAAGAACGGCACCACAGCCACCACATGGATAGACAGAGCAATCAACGAGTTCGAGAAGAAGATTTTGACACTTTGGGCAACGCACCAATCACAACTTGTTGGCTGAGTCCGACATGAAGAAACATTCGTTTGAAGGGAAAGGAGAGGGAGCGGTGGAGGCGGAGGCGAAGGAGGAAGGGAGCTTGGGGGGGAGAGGGAGGAAGAAGGAGAGGAGTGACGAAGGGAAGAAGGGGAAACGAAGGTGAAGGTGAGGAGAAGAGGCAGATTGTTGATATGCGAGGTGGAAGAGAGAAGTTGAGGTGCGGCATCAAGCTAGGGTTAGTATTATAAAAGAAAGAATAGGAAGGCGGTTCTGTTTTGAAACTCGTCGTCATTCAAATTTTAAATGATTACAAAAATGCCATCCTATCACATTCTAAGACGGTTTTTCATAACCGCTTTAAAATATACGTCATATAAACAAAATATAATGATTTTAATTACAAAAATGCCACCGCATCACATTCTAAGACGGTTTTCTTATAACCGCCTTAGAATGTGCGTGGAGGCAGCAGTGTCAACCAAATAATCATAAACCTGCTAGATATACAGCACATTCATCTACCAATAAAACTTACAAGTATTCCCATTTATTAGAAAAATCAAATCTAACCTTGTATTCAGACTGTGCTACTTTGGCAATAACTCTTGTTGGATCCTTTGAAGCTCCTTTTGCTCATAAGAAATCAAGGACCTCAAAATTTGTGAGTGCACCAGCATTGCCCTCTAAGCTGTGACAAAGCTATTAAACATCAATCATATCCCAATATAAAAGAGAAAGGTTCAATTGAAATTAGTGTATTAATTTTGAAAACAAACAAAAATGGTAGAAACATACATTTTCATCTGTAAGACACCAAAGTGAGAGAAAAGGAAGTAACAAAACAAGAGAGTGTCTCCTTTGCTTCTGCAATAAAGCCAGCCCAGTACACAAACAGACAATTACAGAATTAAATTCCCAGTTTTCACAAAATATAACAAATCACATTGCTAATACAGCTTAAACACACATAATTGGGTTGGGGTGGACATCAAAAGCATAAAAAATTGAGTTGGGTGTGTTTTCCCCTTCAAAGAAAAATAGCAATGTCAAAAAATTAGAACAATGCATTTAATTTGAGCAACCAAACAAGAATAAAATAGTGAAGATAGAAACTAGTTGTGAAGCTTCTGGCGGTTTGAATTGTGAGTTCAAAGAATCTTCTGGTTTAGCCTTGGAAAAACTGGAATCAGCAATAGGCTTTGCATTGTTATGCTGAGTTAATCCAGCCACTGCCTTCATTCATGTGATTATCAATGTTTACTCCTGCTGCACTCACTTCCTGACCTTCTGGTTTGTGATTCTTGACATCAAGAAAAATTAAATGCTTGATTACAATCAGCATCCCTATAATTTAAGCGTGAAATAACTACTATCTTCCATTCAATTCCATAAATTATCACGAAATTCATCTCTCTCTATTCCTTTTAATACATGTTAAAATCAAATGATAAAGATTAAACCAGCCTAGAAGATTTAAAAGATAAATTCACTAGAAATTACCCTTACTTTCGGTAAGTTATCATGTATTAGTCATGAGAGTGAACACTAAATAAAAACGATTGCAATATAAATATATACATGAAGAGCTGGGTTAGTACAAAAAAAAGTACCTCCATTGAGCCATAAGAGAATGGGTTTTTGTTCTGGTTTGTGAGTGGCCTCGAAAAACCAATAGAACAGTGCTCTTCCTTGAGTTTCATTGACAGTGATATAACCACCATATTGTTGAACTTCACCGGATGCTGCGCAGGTAATCCATGCACTCTATCAACTTCTTGCTCTGCCAGTATCTCCTGGCTAAGGTAACTAGCTAGAGAATGAAGCTTCATTGTAAGAACTGTGGAAAGCACCTGTAGCAGATGATGAGAGTGATGAGCAAAATGACGGCGACAGCGACGAAGTCTATTTCATTGAAGCCCTTAGGAAGAGACAGGACCGTGAGGCGCCATTTGGCGGAGGAGATTCCGATTATGGTGCCTAGGTACGCCATCAAGCCTCTAGCGACAATGGCATTGGAAAGTACAGACCAAAGGTGACGCGGAGGTAACTAAAGTCGCCGCCAGCGACGGGCATGTCGACTACAAACTTGGTGTAGCAGAAGGCGGAGTGGAGGGCGCAAAAGCCGGCAATGGGAATTAAAATAAGAGTAAACACCAAATTCAAATTAAATACTAGTAGTATCTTAAAATTTCATTAATTTATCTACACTATCCATCCATTTGTAAGTAAAAATCTTTTTTATTTTACGTACAATTTAGCTGTAGGTATAAGTTTTTATAAGGTTTTACCTACACTACATAGTTATAGGTAATTTTTTATATATATTTTTCCAAGATTTACCTATACTAAAAACTATAATTATAAGTCTTTGACTTTAACCTACATTAAACAATGGTAGGTAATAAAGTATTTTTAAAGTTTACCTACACTAATTCATGTTTGTAGATAAAGGTGTATGTAGGTATAAGGCATTTTTCTTGTAGTGCCTATGGTGGTATTTTTTGGACTTTTTTGGACGACATAGGCAGGTGATATTTTTTGGACTTTTTTGGACGCCAACTTGGACTTTTTTGGATGACATAGGCAGGTGATATTTTTTTGCTTGACATCGGTTAAAAAGTAGCACCTACTAATGTTGATGAGAAAAAGCTTGGCCTACGTCAGTTGAACAAACCCTCAGCTGCCATCAACAGAAAACAAACTTAGCCGATGTCAGCATAAAAATAACAATGACTAACGTTGACCGAAAACCTAGCCTATTTGAACAAAAAAATATCCATAAAATGACTTTGGCAAAAACCCTAGCTTGATGTCGACCAAAAAACCTAGCATATGTCAGCCATAAAATGGCATTGGCATCGACCAAAAATAGCCTTGACCATTGTCGACCGAAAAACATCATCAACTGATAAGTTCTATCCTATTTTATTGTGTACTTTTTTACTCTTAATGTTTTTTGTGGCCAGTCCAACCATTTGAATGATGTGAGAACAGACCGTGATTGGAAAGTCATGATTTTATTTGGAATTGAAATTGGATGGTTGATGTGTTATGACCTAGGGATTTGTTTTAATATATTAATTTTATAAGAGGCTTGCTTTATATGTATCAAGATTTTATGATTTATCTTTCTATGGATATGTGGTAAGTTGTAAAATTCAGAATATTTTTTCCAACAAATTGGGGACAAGAAGAAATGATGTCTCCAACTTGCCTAGAGGTCAACTCCAACTTGTTCAAACTCATTCAAGTATGGGTTGGGTCACGAGTGTTAATTTTTAAACCCATGAACCAAACACATAGACCCATTGATGTGACATGTCTTTAAAATTACTATTGTTGTTTATATGTTTACATATTTTTTATATTTAAAAGTTCAAATATTAGTGATAACACATTCACTAACTTGTTCAGACTTCAAAGTCTTTCATGAGTTACTAAGTTCTCATTCTCTCTCTCACTCTCTACACTTAGCATCACATTAAGGTTTCCAATTCTTTCTATTGCCCTCCACACATTGACTATAGGACATCCCCTCCACAACGTATTTTGATTTCTTCGAATGTCATTGTTGACTTATTGAGATTAAGTACTTAATTGTTAAGCAATATCATCATAACACTTTCATGATGCACCAGCTTAGTGACTAGCTTCAAGGTGATTTTTCATAATTTGTATTTTGTCCTTATTTAAAACTTCAGTTTTAAAAATTTTAAAAGAAATTTAGATGTTCAGAACAGATTCACTAAATCACAATCAACTTGTTTGTGACCAAGTTGTTTAGGGTTGGGTTTCATAAAAAAGTAACATGAATCCAACCTACCTTCTCAAGGAGGAAGCTATAGGATTGAGCTAGATATATAGGTACAAATTCAATAAAAGGGACAATATTTTTTTTTTTGAGTGTGTGCGCATGTGAAGGGTAAAAAAAGTTGGCCAAATCTATGTTATCTTTTTTAGTTTTAAGTAAAGGTTTCAAAGATAAAAAAATGAAGGTAAAGAAATTTTGAATTCCATCAGAACTAATTTTTTATTTGGTATACATAAAAGATCTTCCTATACTATGTACTATTTAATTTTGGATGATGAGTGAATTGATAAATTAGAAATTGAAGTAAAGGTTTTAAGAGTGATTTGATTTAGGCTTAGCCCACCTAATGTCCAAAACAATCAACCAAAGTCAAAGTAAGGAGTTGTAAGTCGACCAATTTATGACAATTTTGTAGAAAGAAACAAGTTTAGTCAAAACCTTAGAAATTAGAGTTTTGAACACCAAATTAACTAATTAATTAGTGTAGGCCTAATATAAATAATTTAAATAGACAAAGACCTAATATAATTAATGTTTCTAATTATTAATTAGTTAACTAGAATTAAATTAACCTTAATTGTCTTAATTAAAGCTAACTAATAATAGATTACTCCCGCCGTCTCAAAACAAGCTAAGCAGGTATTTTATTTTCAAGATCCTTGTAATGAAAGATGGTTAGTGGTTCTACATGGAAAAACAATTAACGTTAATTTAGCCTAAAAAGATTAAATTTGTACTTCTGATTTCGAGGATAGTGGGAACGAGAGGTCAAGATTAAGTACTTAATTGTTAAGCAATATCATCATAACACTTTCATGATGCACCAGCTTAGTGACTAGCTTCAAGGTGATTTTTCATAATTTGTATTTTGTCCTTATTTAAAACTTCAGTTTTAAAAATTTTAAAAGAAATTTAGATGTTCAGAACAGATTCACTAAATCACAATCAACTTGTTTGTGACCAAGTTGTTTAGGGTTGGGTTTCATAAAAAAGTAACATGAATCCAACCTACCTTCTCAAGGAGGAAGCTATAGGATTGAGCTAGATATATAGGTACAAATTCAATAAAAGGGACAATATTTTTTTTTTTGAGTGTGTGCGCATGTGAAGGGTAAAAAAAGTTGGCCAAATCTATGTTATCTTTTTTAGTTTTAAGTAAAGGTTTCAAAGATAAAAAAATGAAGGTAAAGAAATTTTGAATTCCATCAGAACTAATTTTTTATTTGGTATACATAAAAGATCTTCCTATACTATGTACTATTTAATTTTGGATGATGAGTGAATTGATAAATTAGAAATTGAAGTAAAGGTTTTAAGAGTGATTTGATTTAGGCTTAGCCCACCTAATGTCCAAAACAATCAACCAAAGTCAAAGTAAGGAGTTGTAAGTCGACCAATTTATGACAATTTTGTAGAAAGAAACAAGTTTAGTCAAAACCTTAGAAATTAGAGTTTTGAACACCAAATTAACTAATTAATTAGTGTAGGCCTAATATAAATAATTTAAATAGACAAAGACCTAATATAATTAATGTTTCTAATTATTAATTAGTTAACTAGAATTAAATTAACCTTAATTGTCTTAATTAAAGCTAACTAATAATAGATTACTCCCGCCGTCTCAAAACAAGCTAAGCAGGTATTTTATTTTCAAGATCCTTGTAATGAAAGATGGTTAGTGGTTCTACATGGAAAAACAATTAACGTTAATTTAGCCTAAAAAGATTAAATTTGTACTTCTGATTTCGAGGATAGTGGGAACGAGAGGTCAACATTGTGTTAAGCATAAAGGTGGGTCTATGTCTTCGGTGGTGCATACAGGATATTAGGAAGGGAGGCAGATTCATGAAGGTGTACCATGGGTGAGTAACTTTGTGGATTTATTTACTCTTCCATTTGTATGAACTCACTAAGGCTTGGTGCTATGGCACTTCTTCTGTCTATTGTCCATCCAATTATTAATATATTTGATCTTTTTCCTAAAAGCATTGAGGTGAGACATGGCAAGGTTCTAGGATTCAAAAAACTCATCTTTAATTGATTTAGGTGAGTTTTAACTATTAGAAATTGTAATTTAGGTTTTAAATAAAGATTGGTGATTTCACAAATCCCATGAAATTATATTTTAAATTTTCTAATAGATATGTTATCACTTAACTAACGATAGGAATCTAGAATAAATTTTTTAATATATCAGGAAACTAGACGTCATCATTAATTCATTTATTGACTTTTTTTTCTATCATTAATATTTTAAGAATATAAGTAAAAAAAAGTAGATTAATGTTACATTAAAAAGCTAAAATGACAATTATTTTGAATTTTTTTTCTCTTACATGACAATTATAATGGAATGGGGAGGAGTAGAATATAATGAAACGTAGAAGATTATAGTCTCTTGCAAGATGAATAATGAAACTTTAATTAATCCTAATGAAACAAATTTGGACCCAAAAACCTAATGGGCCAATGGGACCCGGCCCAAAACTCCATGATGTAGGGTTACAATACAAGAAATGTAAACACTCTCCCTTGGTCCTCAGTCATGCGCAGCCACTTCTAGAGTTTTAGGAGAGATAAGAGAGATTTTATCTCTTGCCTTGTATTCTCTCTCTAACATCATGATCATCCCACGTCAAGTTCTCACCTTTACAACTCAAATCTTGTCCCTTGGACATCAAATTCAAGGAGGGAGCTCTAGCAGACAAGGGTTTTTCATCAATCCATTTTGTTTTGCATTTTCTTGAACTCTAGAAGACTTCAAATCTCTCAAGGTATTGAGAGTTTCTATTTTCTTTAATGTCAATTTTGGTTTGGGAGGCTATCCTCCATGAGTATGGGCTCTTAGAGTCATTTCTATATTATTTGGTGTTGAAAGTTTGTGCACACATGCTGTTTTACAAATTTCAGCTTTGACATACTTCACACAGTTTTTTACTTTGTTTGATTCACATACCGTTTGATGAAAATAAAATTATATTTTAAAAGTAGACTCTTCGGGAATATGAATATATATAAAATAGGTTATATTTCGATTAGAATTGAATTGCTATATGAACTTTACAAATTGACCCTTCTGCTTAGTGTTGCATTTTAGAATTCATGCATTATTTTCATAACTGGTATTGTAGTAGAGATGCTACTGAAATTTGGGGGATAACATTGCAAAATAGGCTTCATAAGCTTTAAAAGTTGGGGTCACTTATAATTTAACTCATTGATTTGCCGAGAAAACTAATGTAAATACGAGAGTGTGTAATGATTTTGTTTTTTGTCTAGTATGAACATCCTTTGGTAAAATGAATATTTCTCTCTATATGATTAACTTTGGATTATGAGTCATACCTTATCCAAAACTAGACATACATGACTTTTTATACTGGTAAAGTTTATAAAATTTTGTTATATGATAAGTATAAGTTATGCAATAGTTTTATAAATACTCTATAGAAGAAAAAAATGTAAACTTGAGTTTTAATATAAATTTTTAATCAGATAAATATATTTATGTATATATTTGGTTTGGGTTGAATTAGATTGAATTTTAAAATGAAATCCAAAATCTGATTTTATCCAAAACAAATGGGTTTATTAAATTTTAATTTGTTCGACTTTTGGTTTATTTGATTTTAAGTTTTTTGCTTGATTTATTCATAAAGTTATTTGATAAAATCAGTTTATGAACATTCCTAAGAAAACCGATAAAGTAAAGACATCAAATGTACAATTAAGTCTCTTAACTAGTAAAGTACGCCTTTGTTGACAAATCTACAGTGTTAAACATTCATAGATTAATATGTATAGTACATTCTTTTGCCTATGATTATTTAATGGACATTCTCTCCTACTTAATTTTTTCAGTTTAAGGTAAAAGTTTATTTAGAAGGAAAATTAATTTTGAGTTGCATCAAAATTTCCTTGTTGCTTTTGGTAGGGTTAAAAGATCTTCATATATTGTGCTATTTACTTTTGAATGATGAGTAGATATGGTTGCACATTATACATAAATTAGGTTAGTCTTTTTTAATGAATTTAATTACTTATATCGATACCTATATTATATTTATTAAGTTAGAAGTATGTAGACACAAAATAACATAACACCATGACATAAACTTTAGCAATTTCCAATTGAAATTCACCGAATTGGAAGGAATTATAGTATGTATGTATATATATATATATATATATATATATATATATATATACACGTCAAAGATTTATACTCTCTCTGGTCTCATATATAAGCAAAAATAATTACTTCCCATAGATTAAGAAAGTTAGTTGAAATCATTTAATTTTACTAATCTCAAGTAGAAAGTAAGGTTATTCTTAAAATGTCCTCCACTCAAATCTGATACCTTAAATAAAAATGACTCTATAAAAATTGAATTACAATTAAATGAAAATTGTTTTAGGAATGACATCAATAAATAGGGGTGAAATTAGTTATGTTTTCTTAATTTGAGTCCAAGAAAAGGGGACTTTTTTGCTTATATATGAGTATAGAGGGAGTATAATATGTGAAAGATGTCATAAATTAATGAAAGGTTTATGAAAATATATGTCTATTCATATAAAGTGTATGTATGAATAGATGCAAATCATAATAAAGAGACATGAGAAGTGACTTTTCATCGAAAGCCATGAGAAGTGACTCTTAACTAAGGGTCATGAGATGTGAGTCTTGTACACTATATTCCATCCAATATCTACATATATTGTTAGGGATGAGTTGAGCCTAATGGTTAGTGTTTTATATGCATACCTTGGAAAATTGTACTTTTCTTAATTTGGTTTTTGTTCTTTCTTGCAATATCATCACACTCGGTATTTCTTTATTTTTGAAGTGGCGTCTCCAATCATCACACCTTGAAAAAGGTATGTATGTCTTCAACATCCCAATCCCAACCAATAGGGAAGATGAGATCATTGCTAAACCCCGTTAGAAAACAAGTATGATGGCTATATTTGAATGGGACAAATCTGAAAAGGTACGTGTGTGACACTTTTTTAAACTACATGATGGGAAAAAATAAGAAATTTCTTGTCAATTATTTTTATAATTATCGGATGATTGATAGTACGCCTTTTATGAAACAAGTGCATAAATTGAATGTATGCTTAATTTCTACGAACAAACACAATATGGATGTAGATGAAAGTTAATTATTCTATCTTGAATCATTGACAAAGTTCCTTCCTTATGGAATGACTTTAAAAAGTTTGAAACATAGGTTGATGTCAAAAGATATTCTAAAAATACATATCTTTCATACACAAACAAACATATTGCTAAATCCTACAAGATCATATTGTAGTTTGATTTTTTGAACATTCATGTCATTTAATTATGCTAGTATCGGAAATATGTAAAACATATTAACAAATGGTAAAGATTTGGTTTATAAGCTAATAATTTGTTCAACAATGACAAAATTTTGTTATATTTAATTTCTAAGTCAATGTATCTAGTCTATTGATTCTCTTTTCAAGATCCAATACTCCTTCAATAAACTGCCTTGATTCATTTATCTCATTTCCATCTTTATAATCTTCCTCCAAAGCCTCCATCAGTGGTTCAACGGTGTCTTGGGAAGGATTTCCAAATAAAATAGTTTTCAAAGGAGAAAATTCAGGTGGAAACACCAGCATCATTGCATAGACTGCTCTTTCACCGAGTAATATTCTTTGCAAAATCACGATGATGATACAGTATTGACTGCTTCCACCATCCTACATAATGTGTGGTGACATCTCCGTAAAAAAAGCCAAGCAGGAAAATAGAAATTCCTGTTAGATATGGGTATGCAGTAATTTTTCCATGAAATGCCTTTGGTTCCCAAGAATGTAGCCACACAATCTAAAACTTCTTGATGCATTCTAAATTGCGTAGCCACTCTTTATGTGATAGGTACTTTTGTGTAATACATTTGTGTGACAACTAGCATTGAAAATCTCATGCATATAGCAAAAAAAAAAAGAACTATTTTATTTATCCAACATATTGAACATAGGCGTGCTAAGGAAAGTAGTCCCTAGGTGAATCCAGGGCAACTCTCGTACCCTCAATTTTCAAGGGATTTAGCTTGTGCCACCCACATAGCATAGGTTTTTCATGGTTGATCAACTTAGGCTGTGGTTGCAAATTTGAGAATCTCTCCCATAACCAAATATGAACCAAGTAGTAAAAGGGTGACCAAAGCGTTACCTCTTATCATCAGCCAAACTAACTATTGTTTTCTTCAGCAGACCTAAATCAATTTATATGTTGGCTTAAAATATTGGTTGCAAAGCTGATTATCTACATCAAGGAAAACAAACTTACTCACCAAGCCATTGGGAGAGAAATCAATCTCTGCCAACCAAGTTGCAAGGAATGTTTCATGCTCCATTTCATTTCCACTATCGACGAATATCCACCCTTGCTATTGTATAAACCACATCCTTTTTATTCCTTGTAGTTTGTTTTCCTATTGTATGTATCAATTTCTTCTCCACTTTTATCATTTCCTAGCTTTGAAATGGGGTGAAGACGGGATCATGAACTATTGGAAAATTCTCCAACACCATCACATCCTCCAAGGTGTTTTTTTTCTCACCTTAGGGTAACAAAAAGGTATTTGTCTCAGGACACCACTTCTCAACAACCCCAAAACACATGTTTTCATTTTTTACTATGAAGCACTTGGGTTGAAAACATATGTTTTGGGTTGTTGAGAAGTTGTGTCCTTAGACAAATACCTTTTTGTGTTCCTAGGGTGAGAAAAATGTCACCTTGGAGGATGTGATGGTGTTGGAGGGTTTTGCAATTGTTGGTGTGAAAAGAAATTGATACATAGAATAAGACAACAACAATCTCCAAGGAGTAAAAAGAGTGGGGACAACAACAATCTTCAAGGAGTAAAAAGAGTGGGGTTTATATAAACATTAGCATGGATGGATTTTTGTCAATAGTAGGATTGAAATTGAGCATGAAACGTCCCATGCAACTTGCTTGGCAATGATTGGCTTCTCTCCTAGTGGTTTGGTGAGAAAGTCTATTTTCCTTATTGTTGTTCATCTTGTTGGAGAGAATCAGCTTTGTGACCAACAGTTTTATCCAACATATAAAATGATTTTGGTCTGTCGAAGAAAACAATTGTTTGTTTGACTGGTAACGAAGAATTGGAATTGTAGTTAACTCTTTGGTCACCCTTTTACTACTTGGTCAAAACTTGGGTGTGAGAGAGATTAACAAATTAGCAACCATAGCCTAGGCTGATTTCCAATGAATAACCTATGCTATTTTGGTGGGACAAGCTTAATCAATTGAAAATTGACGGTGTTAGATTTTCCCTAGACTCTACTAGGGGCAATTTTTCTTGGCACCCTTAATCATGTTCAATTTGTTGGTAAGTTTAGGTCTTTTAATCCAAAAAAAGGAAACTTGGTTACCATGTGAGAGTAATTTGGATAAATGAAAGTAGTTTTGGTTGTTATATGCATGAGTATATCGATGCTTGTTTGCAACAATGTATTATAAAAAAGTACCTACCACATAGAGAGTGGCTATGCAATTTGGAATGCATCAAGAAGTTTCAGATTGTGTGATTGCATTCTCTGGCACCAAAGCTATTGCATTAAAAAATTACTGCATACCCAAAATTACTTTAAAAAATTGCAAACAATATTACTTGGCAAAAAAGCAGTCTAAATCTACTCTGTCATCATGGACCTCATGTATCAAAAGCAAATGCAAATGGTAATGATGTTGATGTTGCACCTGAATTTTCTCCTTTGAAAACTGTTCAATTTGGAAATCCTTCTCAAGACACTGTTGACCCAAGAGATCGAGGCTTTGGAGGAAGACTATGGAGATGGAAATGGGAAAAATGAATCAAGGCAATATATTGAGGGGTTAATGGATCTTGAATAAAGAATCAATAGACTGGAGACAGTGACTAAGAAATTATAAAGATTGCAAAATTTGGACACTATTGAACAAATTATTTTTATAAACCAAATCTTTAGCATTTGTTAATATGTTTTACTTATTTCTTATATACCACATAGAGAGTGGCTATGCAATTTGGAATGCATCAAGAAGTTTCAGATTGCGTGATTGCATTCTCTGGCACCAAAGCTATTGCATTGAAAAATTACTACATACCCAAAATTACTTTAAAAAATTGCAAACAATATTGCTTGGCAAAAAGGCAGTCTAAAGCTACTATGTCATCATGGACCTCATGTATCAAAAGCGAATACAAATGGTAATCATGCTGATGTTGCACCTAAATTTTCTCCTTTGAAAATTGTTCACTTTGGAAATCCTTCTCAAGACACTGTTGACCCAAGAGATGGAGGCTTTGGAGGAAGACTATGGAGATGGAAATGGGAAAAATGAATCAAGGCAATATATTGAGGGGTTAATGGATCTTGAATAAAGAATCAATAGACTGGAGACAGTGACTAAGAAATTATAAAGATTGCAAAATTTGGACACTATTGAACAAATTATTCTTATAAACCAAATCTTTAGCATTTGTTAATATGTTTTACTTATTTCTTATATACCACATAGAGAGTGGCTATGCAATTTGGAATACATCAAGAAGTTTCAGATTGCGTGATTGCAATCTCTGGCACCAAAGCTATTGCATTGAAAAATTACTGCATATCCAAAATTACTTTAAAAAATTGCAAACAATATTACTTGGCAAAAAAGCAGTCTAAATCTACTATGTCATCATGGACCTCATGTATTAAAAGCAAATACAAATGGTAATGATGCTGATGTTGCACCTAAATTTTCTCCTTTGAAAATTGTTCACTTTGGAAATCCTTCTCAAGACACTGTTGACCCAAGAGATGGAGGCTTTGGAGGAAGACTATGGAGATGGAAATGGGAAAAATGAATCAAGGCAATATATTGAGGGGTTAATGGATCTTCAATAAAGAATCAATAGACTGGAGACAGTGACTAAGAAATTATAAAGATAGCAAAATTTGGTCACTATTGAACAAATTATTCTTATAAACCAAATCTTTAGCATTTGTTAATATGTTTTACTTATTTCTTATATACCACATAGAGAGTGGCTATGCAATTTGGAATGCATCAAGAAGTTTCAGATTGCGTGATTGCATTCTCTGGCACCAAAGCTATTGCATTGAAAAATTACTACATACTCAAAATTACTTTAAAAAATTGCAAACAATATTGCTTGGCAAAAAGGCAGTCTAAAGCTACTATGTCATCATGGACCTCATGTATGAAAAGGAAATACAAATGGTAATCATGCTGATGTTGCACCTAAATTTTCTCCTTTGAAAATTGTTCACTTTGGAAATCCTTCTCAAGACACTGTTGACCCAAGAGATGGAGGCTTTGGAGGAAGACTATGGAGATGGAAATGGGAAAAATGAATCAAGGCAATATATTGAGGGGTTAATGGATCTTGAATAAAGAATCAATAGACTAGAGACAGTGACTAAGAAATTATAAAGATTGCAAAATTTGGACACTATTGAACAAATTATTCTTATAAACCAAATCTTTAGCATTTGTTAATATGTTTTACTTATTTCTTATATACCACATAGAGAGTGGCTATGCAATTTGGAATGCATCAAGAAGTTTCAGATTGCGTGATTGCATTCTCTGGCACCAAAGCTATTGCATTGAAAAATTACTACATACCCAAAATTACTTTAAAAAATTGCAAACAATATTGCTTGGCAAAAAGGCAGTCTAAAGCTACTATGTCATCATGGACCTCATGTATCAAAAGCAAATACAAATGGTAATGATGCTGATGTTGCACCTAAATTTTCTCCTTTGAAAATTGTTCAATTTGGAAATCCTTCTTAAGACACTGTTGACCCAAGAGATGGAGACTTTGGAGGAAGACTATGGAGATGGAAATGGGAAAAATGAATCAAGGGAATATATTGAGGGGTTAATGGATCTTGAATAAAGAATCAATAGACTGGAGACAGTGACTAAGAAATTATAAAGATAGCAAAATTTGGTCACTATTGAACAAATTATTCTTATAAACCAAATCTTTAGCATTTCTTAATATGTTTTACTTATTTCTTATACTAGCAAAATTACATGTATGAATGTTCAGCCTAAAAAGAAAATATGACATGATCTTGTAATTTTTAATGCCTTGGGTACATTAATGCCTTGGTTTCACATTTGTTATTTGTTATTTTGCCTTACTACAAGAAAAAGGACCTATACCTACGAACAAAAATTGTCACTATAAATAAAAAATCCGTAGGTAAATGTATAATAGACTTTGTCCTACGGACGTTTCTTCTGTCAACTTTGAGGAGGCGTATAATGACGACTAATTGTCTGTCACTATAGGTTTTACGTACAATGTATATAGGTAAAAGTCATTAACTTCTACTTACATCTCCTAGCCAATGAACACCATAATAAACTTTACTAAAAGTCGCCCTCTTCTCATAGTTATCATTCAAGGTATTTACATGGCCTCGCATGCAAGCCTAATCGTCACAAGCACATAAACACATTACTCCATTAATGCATCACACAGTACTCTATTTGAAAATGGATCTTTTACTCTGTGCCTACAAGGACTATTGACCCTTCCACCTGATAGAGCATCACATCAAATAGACAAAATATATCATAAGATATAAGTCTCAAAGTTCATAAATGGAGAGAGCCACACTATCAAAATAAGCAAACTAACCATGAATGCAGAAACAAATATTGAAATAAATAATACCACTATTATGTGTAGTGGAGCTTTCCAATTTTTGTACCTAACCCTTGATTTTCTTGTTAACCAAGGTCAAAATGACCACCTAAACGAGACTTGTCAACCACTTGAGAGCCTAATTAACCGAACTTGCTTAGATTATAATTTTGCTCTTAGGAACTTACAATGTTATTTCCTCAGTGAAATTTAGTTGCAACGGGCAATCCTAGTTACATAATGGATGTTCAACTCTAACTTCTTAAGCTCTACGATTACCTTCAAAAGTGATAAGAAGATTTAAGTTTAAATTATTCTAACCCATTCATTTTGGACACTACACTTTCCGTTTAGTGAAATTTTCGTTGTATGTGTGGGCTTTTTATGAACTCCTATTCTATTGTCTCTGACCTCACATTTTCCCTGTGTACCTAAGGCAGTCTCAACAGACATTAACCTTATATTACTGTTGAGACTGATTACTAATTCTCTGTTCTAAACAAATGAAAAGAATATTCTGCAAAGAGAACTGAGAGCAGCACCGGTAATTATATTTAAACTCATGTCATCTTGTTACCTTGAAGAATGCACCCCAGATTTCTTCTTCCTCAGTAGGTACTGCAGTAATCTTATTCTTTGGACTCTCATAGCATCTCAATCCTCCAACTGCTGTAGAGTAGAAACATCATGTACAATTTACAGAATAACAATGTCAATAGTGAAGGAATACTTACAATCATGGGGAACAAAAAGAAACAGAACATAGACAACACCAATGTAAAAATCCTCATATTATGAATTATCATCATCTTGAAGGGGAGGGAGGAAATGATCCAATCTGGGATCACTTGGAACAAATAGTTGCCAAAATGCTGAGGATTGTGATATGCTGGAACAAAAAGAAACTCACCTCGAGGGAAAGAAGCTAGTGACTTGCCACAAGAACCTTTAAGCAATATAATTTACTTTACTTGTGATATGCTGGAACAAACAGAACATTGAATACAAACCAACAACAGCGGGGAAGATATAATTTACTTTACTTGTTTGGTGAAAAATATATAAAATTTGGTCAAGTGAGACAACAATATAAATACTAAGTACCAACTAATACAATATCTATGCCTTTTTATATAGCTTTGCATTAAAAAAGTAATAGAAAATAATATGTATATATACTGTGAGTATATTTTATTATTATTATTATTAAATCATAAATTATGATAAATATTAATTTTTTAATTTTAATAATAGATATTTTTAATAGGAAATAATAAATATTTTAAAACTATATAAAAAGGGATTTTTAATTAATTGACAACTTAAAAAGAAGTGTAGGTTAAATTTATATATGCATTGCTTTTATCCTCCTCCATGATGTAAATCAAGTTCAATGAAACAATTCAACTATTTGTAATACTATTAATTAACGAATAATATTAAAATAAAAAATAAATATTTTTATTAAAAAGTTACTTTGGGATAGATTCAGAGGAGTACTGTAGGCTTTGCAACTTTATAATATCACACATGCACATCTATTAAAGCTGGCGTGCATGGGCCAGCCCAACAATTTCAATGTTGGAATGCAAAGATGATGAAGCTTCACTTTAAACTTTTACTCGGGACCAGCATGTTATATTTTGATGCAGAAATTCACCCTTATAAAAGTATTCACTCTTGAACAAGAGAATATTAGGAACTACTCACTCTCTTTCATGATAAGCTACATGACTTCTCCTGTATCAAGTATGTCACACTAATTTATTTTTAAGTTTTTTATTTCTCCCTATTGTTAAAATTTAGTCTATCTCAATTTAAATTTGTATTTTGAATTTAAAAATTTGATACATTATATCAATTTGATAGACATACAGATTGTTTGTATTTATATAAATAATTTGTCGACAATGTGGTCACAGCTAAAAAATAGTAGAGCTAAAAACTTCTAACTAAATGCATAGGTGTAACATAAATTGGAAAATCAAAATTTTGATACTTATTGGGTATAGTTCAAAATCAGCAACTGGCCCAATGTTTAATATGTTCAGAGCCTCAGCTTTTGCCAGGTCATACTGTTTATTACTTGCCAATAACTCTTTGATGCTCTCTCTTGTTTGAACAGAGGCACCACTTCTCAACAACCCCAAAACTCATGTTTTCATTTTTTACTATGAAGCACTTGGGTTGAAAACATGTGTTTTGTGTTGTTGAGTAGTTGTGTCCTTAGACAAATACCTTTTTGTGTTCCTAGTTGAGAAAAATGTCACCTTGGAGGATGTGATGGTGTTGGAGGGTTTTGCAACTGTTGGTGATCCTGTCTTTACCCCATTTCAAAGCAAGGAAATGATGAAGGTGGAGAAGAAATTGATACATAGAATAGGACAACAACAATCTCCAAGGAGTAAAAAGAGTGGGGACAACAACAATCTCCAAGGAGTAAAAAGAGTGGGGTTTATATAAACATTAGCATGGATGGATTTTTGCCAATAGTGGGAGTGAAATTGAGCATGAAACGTCCCTTGCAACTTGCTTGGAAATGATTGGCTTCTCTCCTAGTGGCTTGGTGAGAAAGTTTGTTTTCCTTATTGTTATTCATTTTGCTGGAGAGAATCAACTATGTGACCAACAGTGTTATCCAACATATAAAATGATTTTGGTCTATCGAAGAAAACAATAGTTTATTTGACTGGTAATGAAGAATTGGAATTGTAGTTAACTCTTTGGTCACCCTTTTACTACTTGGTCCAAACTTAGCTGTGGGAGAGTTTATCAAATTAGCAACCATAGCCTAGGCTCATTACCAATGAAGAACCTATGCAATTTAGGTGGAACAAGCTTAATCAATTGAAAATTGACGGTGTGAGATTTTCCCTGGACTCTACTAGGGGCAATTTTCCTTGGCACCCTTAATCATGTTCAATTTGTTGGTAAGTTTAGGTCTTTTAATCCAAAAAAGGAAACTTGGTTACCATGTGAGAGTTATTTGGATAAATGAAAATAGTTTTGGTTGTTATATGCATGAGTATTTCGATTCTTGTTTGCAACAATGTAATATAAAAAAGTACCTACCACATAGAGAGTGGCTATGCAATTTGGAATGCATAAAGAAGTTTCAGATTGTGTGATTGCATTCTCTAGCACCAAAGCTATTGCATTGAAAAATTACTACATACCCAAAATTACTTTAAAAAATTGCAAACAATATTACTTGGCAAAAAAGCAGTCTAAAGCTACTCTGTCATCATGGACCTCATGTATCAAAAGCAAATACAAATGGTAATGATGCTGATGTTGCACCTGAATTTTCTCCTTTGAAAACTGTTCAATTTGGAAATCCTTCTCAAGACACTATTGACCCAAGAGATGGAGGCTTCGGAGGAAGACTATGGAGATGGAAATGGGAAAAATCAATCAAGGCAATATATTGAGGGGTTAATGGATCTTGAATAGAGAATCAATAGACTGGAGACAGTGACTAAGAAATTATAAAGATAGCAAAATTTGGTCACTATTGAACAAATTATTCTTATAAACCAAATCTTTAGCATTTGTTAATGTGTTTTACTTATTTCTTATACTAGCAAAATTACATGTATGAATGTTCAGCCTAAAAAGAAAATATGACATGATCTTGTAATTTTTAATGCCTTGGTTTCACATTTGTTATTTGCTATTTTGCCTTACTACAAGAAAAATGACCTATACCTACAGACAAAAACTGTCACTATAAATAAAAAAATCAGTAGGTAAATGTATATTAGACTTTGTCCTACGGACGTTTCTTCTATCAACTTTGAGGAGGCGTATAATGACGACTAATTGTCTTCACTATAGGTTTTACCTACTATGTATAGTCTGTAGGTAAAAGTCATTAACTTCTACTTACATCTCCTAGCTAATGAACACCACAATAAACTTTACTAAAAGTCGCACTCTTCTCATTGTTATCATTAAAGGTATTTACATGGCCTCGCATGCAAGCCTTACGTCACAAGCACATAAACACATTACTCCAATAATGCATCACACGGTACTCTTTTGAAAATGGATCTTTTACTCTGTGCCTGCAAGGACTTCTAACCCTTCCACCTGATAGTTCATCGCATCAAATAGACAAAATATATCATAAGATATAAGTCTCAAAGTTTATAAATGGAGAAAACCACACGATCAAAATAAGCAAACTAACCATGAATGCATAATCAAATATTGAAATAAATAATACCACTATTATGTGTAGTGGAGCTTTCCAATTTTTGTACCTAACACTCGTTTTTCTTGTTAACCAAGGCCAAAAAGACCACCTAAACGAGACTTTCCAACCACTTGAGAGCCTAACCAAACTTGCTTGGATTATAATTTTGCTCTTAGGAACTTACAATGTTATTACCTCGGTGAAATTTACTTGCAACTGGCAAACCTAGTTACGTAATGGATATTCAACTCTAACTTCTTAAGCTCTTAGATTACCTTCAAAAGTGATATGAATATTTAAGTTTACATTAGTCTAACCCATTCATTTTGAACACTACACTTTCTGTTTAGTGAAATTTAGTTGTATGTGTTGGCTTTTTATGAACTCCTATTCTATTGTCTCTGACCTCACATTTTCCCTGTGTACCTAATGCAGTCTCAACTGACATTAACCTTATATTACTGTTGGGTCTGATCACTGATTCTCTGTTCTAAACAGATGAAAAGAATATTCTGCATAGAGAACTGAGAGCAGCACCGTTAATTATATTTAAACTCATGTCATCTCGTTACCCTGAGGAATGCACCCCAGATTTGCTCTTCCTCGGCAAGTACTACAGTAATCTTATTCTTTGGATTCTCATAGCATCTTAATCCTCTAACTGTTGTAGAGTAGAAACTTCCTATACAATTTACAGAATAACAATGTCAATAGTGAGGAATACATAGAATCATGGGGAACAAAAAGAAATAGAACATAGACAACGTCAATGTAAAAATCCTCATATAATGAATTATCATCATCTTGAAGGGGAGGGAGGAAATGATCCAATCTAGGATCACTTGGAACAAATAGTTGCCAAAATGCTGAGGATTGTGATATGCTGGAACAAAAAGAAACACACCTTGAGGGAAAGAAGGCAAGTGACTTGCCACAAAAACCTTTAAGCAATATAATTTACTTTACTTGTGATATGCTGGAACAAACAGAACATTGAATACAAACCAACAATAGCAGGGGAAGATATAATTTACTTTACTTGTTTGGTGAACAATATATAAAATTTGGTCAAGTGAGACAACAATATAAATACTAAGTACCAACTAATACAATAGCTATGCCTATTTATATAGCTTTGCATTAAAAAAAGTAATAGAAAATAATATGTATATATACTGGGAGTATATTTTATTATTATTATTAAATCATAAATTATGATAAATATTAATTTTTTAATTTTAATAATAGATATTTTTAATAGGAAATAATAAATATTTTAAAAGCTATATTAAAAGGGATTTTTAATTAATTGACAACTTAAAAAGAAGTGTAGGTTAAATTTATATATGCATTGCTTTTATCCTCCTCCATGATGTAAATCAAGTTCAATGAAAAAATGCAACTATTTGTAATACTATTAATTAACAAATAATATTAAAATAAAAAATTAATATTTTTATTAAAAAGTTACTTTGCGATAGATTTAGAGGGCTAGTGTAGGCTTTCCAACTTTATAATATCACACATGTACATCTATTAAAGTTGGAATACATGGGTCAGCCCAACAATTTCAATGTTGGAATGCAAAGATGATGAAGCTTCACTTTAAAATTTTACTCGGACCAACATGTTATATTGTGATGCATAAATTCACCCTTATAAAAGTATTCACTCTTGAACAAGGGAATATTAGGAACTACTCACTCTTTTCATGATAAGCTACATAACTTCTCCTATATCAAGTATGTCACACTAATTTATTTTTAAGTTTTTTATTTCTCTCTATTGTTTAAATTTAGTCTATCTCAATTTAAATTTGAATTTTGAATTTAATATTTGATACATTATATCAATTTGATAGACATACAGATCGTATGTATTTATTAAAATAATTTGTTGACAATATGGTCACAGCTAAAAAATAACGGAGCTACAAACTTCTAACTAAATGCTTAGGTGTAACTTAAATTGGAAAATCAAAATTTTGATACTTACTAGGTATAGTTTAAAATCAGCAGCTGGCCCAATGTTTAATATATTAAGAACCTCAGCTTTTGTCAGGCCATGCTGTTTAAGAATTGTGAAGAACATATTGATGCTCTTTCTTATTTGAACAGACACTATTACAATAATGGTCTTTTAAGTCGGTTATTTAAAATCTTTTATGACGGTTTTAAACCGTCTTAGATGTCAATGTCATAATATCACAATGTATTTACAACGACGGTTTTTGAACCGTCGTAGAAAGTAACATTTTCTATGACGATTATCCAACAACCGCCTTAGAATCTAATTGATACAAAGGCGGTTCTACGTGCTAAACCGGCGTAATATAGTGTAGTCAACATGTGAATTCTAAGACGGTTATTGAATAACTGTCTTAGAGAGTTTAACATTCTAAGACGGTTTTAAAAGAATCGTCGTCGTATGTCTTAGAAACTAAGACGGCTATTTTTACAACCGTCTAGTTTCTAAAACATACTACAACCGTTCTTTTAGAACCGTCTTAGTTTCTAATTTATTGCAGGATTCACAAACAGACCAAATAAATCAACGGTCTAAATTCTCCTATATAGATTTTCAAAAAATTACATAATCAAATAAAGACCAAAAGGGATACTAACTCACTTCTCATTATCTTAAATATAAATAAAAAATGATAATTTAAAGCAAAATGTCAGCCTTGAATTAAAACTTAGAATGAGATTGTTATCAAAGATGGATGAGAGATAATATAGACAAAGGTAAAGTTTAGAAAAAATAAAATTCACTGACCCACCCAAACCAAACGTCCTTGCACAATTGATACAATAACACCATTCTCCAAACCTTAAAAAGTGGTGATCTAAAGGACATACATGCAAAGGAAACAAACTTCCATGGAAAAGCATAAGTTGCATTGATTGTTTAATTGGTATCCCATCCATTCATATATAAATCATACTGTGAATTACTTAGTACCACAATGAAATAACATATTAAGGAAAGTACTATAGCCTCCAACTCTGTTTTTGCATGAAAATATGTAGATGTTGCAATAAACATGCCTTTCAATTATGCCAACGAATTAAATTAACAAGCAAACACAAGGCACTCACTATGTGCAAGTGATGTAAATTTCCTTTAATTTTGAGTCTCAACTTCTCGATCCAGTTGCTGCTTCCAGGATGCTAGTAGAGCCTTATCCTATACCAGGAAATATATTATGAATAGCCTTATCTTATACAAGGAAATATACTATGAATACAGTATAAGGAGAGGAAAATACCCTACAAATATTCCCCTGTATATATCTGTGGCATGTGAATTGTAATTTTATTTGGGAAAAGCTTAGTCAAAGTTCTATTTTGTTTTCGGGCTTCCTTCCCCCTGTCATGCAATCATCCAAAACTATCCTAAAAAGATTGAAGAGAGATAACATTTATTTCACTTAGATAGCTTGAAAGAAATAAAATTAGGTTGAATGTAAGAAGCATATTGTAGATATACCATCAAGGAAGCACAAATGACCACATATGCAAAAAAAAAAAGCCTCAGAACTATATATGTAATGTTTTATAATATAATTAAAATGGAATAATGTGTGCATATGCATGTATATTCTTTGGTGAAATGGAATCATATGCCCATAGACATATGTAATTGCAGCCAAAAGACTGCACCGAAAATTGGATAAAATCAGTTCTAACGGCTACAAAGAGAGAAAAGACACTTTCCATGGAGTGCATGGTGCTTGATGCTAATGCTTTTGCATCATGATCATGAGATAGAAGTGAATATGTTCCGTGTCCCTAGTAAAATTAGCTCGCAACAAGCACGCGCACTGACAACAATGTGTGATGTCATGCAGGTTATGCCCAGGAGGTAAAAGCAATGTGTGATTTTTTTTTTCACTTCTATTTTACAGCCTTACAAGAAGACTTAAAATAATTTTTTTTAATGAAAGAATGTTAGAAACAGAATGCAGAAAGTGTCACTATCAAATGGATATAATTTTGTTGATTAAGTGGAGCTTATGAGTTATTATAAAAATTTTGATACTTTTTTTTTTATTTTTTATGCATAAAAAGTGTAGCTAACATTTTTCACATTGTAAACTGTTCAATTTGGAAATCCTTCTCAAGACATTGTTGACCCAAGAGATGGAGGCTTTGGAGGAAGACTATGGAGATGGAAATTGTGACACCCTCTACCCCGACATATAAATAAATAAAATATATGAAAAATATCGGTAACCAAATTCACACGGGTAAAAGGTTCACATTCACTTCACTATTATCAATTTAAACTTATTAAAAATATATTCGGCTCGAAACAAGACCGTCAAAATTTACAAAAATATTTTGTTAAATCAGTGACATAAAATAAAATAGACTAACATTATGCAATTAATATAAAACTTATGTCCCACTGTCACATCCTATCAAAGCATTGTGTCCCAACGTCCTTCAGCACAAGGTTCCTTTAAGCACTTCACCTAGCCATCTGCTCCCCCGAACACAAGGTTCAAGATCATCACAAGATCCAAACACAAACAACAAACCGGGAGTGAGTTATCACATTTCTAACTACTAGAGAGAAACAAAACAACATATAGTAGCCAAATACAATTTACTTTGCATATCTCACATTATTTCATCACTTTGTCATTCAAAATTCACTTTTCATCCATCAATCACCTTACACAAGAATCACACGTTCTAATCAAGACATAATAACACCTCAATTTCATAATAAACAATTAGCAAGCGCATGAGACAATTATGCTAAGACTCAAGCCTACATGCAATGTGGTACCATGTCAGTGAAAAACCACCCTGCGGCGCTTAGGAGTACATAACAAGACACACCACACAATGGGTTTGTCAGGTCACTCTCACTAAGTAAGATCATAGGGAGACCAGTCAGGGTCACGATGTTTTGCGAGAATGCTCCAACCATATGGGATCAACATAGGCTTAAAGAAGCACTCAAACCCGATGACCCCCAAGGCCTACACTCCGAAGAGTCTATCAGGGCCTCTCCCTCCTGATTCAGGTCCAGCCCCTAAAATCATTTTAGCACACAGACACTGCTAGTGAATTATACAATACCCACGACCTCACACTCGTGTCTTAAGCACGCACAACATATTGCGCTACAATTTAACACTGGTTCCTAAATAGGAACCTACACTTTCTCTTTAACACTAGTTCCTAAATAGGAAACCTACACTTTCTCTTTAACACTGCGCATTTACACTTTTCTCAAGATAACACTGGTCGGATTATTGTACAATTCATAGCTTACAACACGAATAATGTCACATCAAGAGTTAATCACACACTTATTCACAACCAAAACTCATTCACAATTTCACATCTCATAATGTCACAATCCACAATCACATGTTTTCACATATCTCACAATTCAACACATGTTCTACTTTACACTTTTACTCAATCTCAATAACAATATTATAATCTCAAGGCAACATATTATTCCATAATTCATCACATATTTCATTTATAAACACTGCTCATGAATTATACAATATCACGACCTCACACTCATGTTTCAAACATGTTTAACACGATTGCGCTACAATTTAACACTGGTTCCTAACTAGGAAACCTACATTTACTCTTAAACACTGTGCGTCAACGCTTTTTTCAAGATAACACTGGTTGGGTTATTGTATAATTCATAGCTCACAATATAATTATTGTCACATCAAGTGTCAAACACACACTTATTCACAATCAAATATCATGCCCACAATTTAACATCTCATAACATCACATCAATCATCTTATTTTTACATGTATCTCGCAAATTGACACATTCAACTTTGTACTACTCAATTTTCACTATAATATCATAATATCATTATAATAACTTATTACACCTTATAACTCATACACATCACACAATAATAATATTTGCATGATACAAAACATATATATGTATATGTATATAGTAAATTAAACTACATTGTTTTTTATCAAAGGATTTCTATAATAATTAATTTAATATTACGTCAAAAGAAATTATCACTAGACATTAACCTTACAATTTTCTTTAATTTATTATTCTAGTATTACAATAATTATATACACATAACATGTTGATCATCGTTGTAGAAAAATTAGAACAAGATAATAATTTATATAAAATAAGTCATTGAATAATATTATTTAAAATATAATTTATATTAATAAAAAGAGCTTAATTTTTCTAAGGGGTTCATACTCAACACAAAAACACATCAATTTCATAGCAATTTCTCATTGGGACATCAACTAATTCATCAAACATATATAATTCATTGTAATAATTAAAAGGATAAAATGAAAATTGCAAAAATACCCCAAAACCCATTCCAATTGATATCTCTAAGGATCCCTACATATGTTCTCACTAATCCCCAATTGTGAATAACTCATCCCTTACCTCTAAGCGGGCTCACGTGTCTTCAGTCAACGATAGCAGCATCTCTAGCGGTTCCCTAAGATTCCTCCAATTTTTTTCCTCTAACTGCTCCGATAGAGTTCCTAAACGTCAAAGGGACAGAGAAGGGATTGAAGCCTCCACTTGTACTGTCATCATGCGATCTATTTTTCTCCCTCCACAAATATTATCTCAGAAATCCCAACGGTCAAAGCGTGCGAAATTGAATTTCCAACAACATATCCAAATTTCATGAAAATCCAACGGTTAAGGAAAACGGGATCATAGTTTTTCCGAGACAGATCTGGGTTTCTGCGGGAAAGGAAAATGCTACAATGTGAGGGGTATTTCTCTTAGCTCACACATAATATCAAAATTCCCAACGGTGAGAATGGTCAGAATTGGGTTGCGAACAAGGTACTCAAATTTCACAACGATCCAACGGAAAATGAGGCCGAGATCGTAATTTTTCTGAGACGGGTTAGGTGGCCTGCGAAAAAAAGAGAGGGTTTTGAGAGAAGAGAAAAAAAAACGAAATTATGGGGCAGAGGAGGCTGAGGAGTCGGTCTAAAATTGACCTATCATGTTGCTATTTATAGCTAGGGGCATTTTCGACCTATTATTTACTATATTTATTTATTTATTATTTATTATTTTATAAAAACAAACTTTATTTTATTCTCTATGAAACAAATAAATAAAATACCCTTTTTATTTACTCTCAAATTATTATTTTAATTAATAATTATATCTCCTTATTTATTTATTTATAAAATCTCATCATTATTTTTAAAATTCTATTTATTTATAAATAACAATTCTTTTTAATCTAGTTTATGAAAAATTGGGATGTTACAAAAATGGGAAAAATGAATCATGACAATATATTGAGGGGTTAATGGATCTTGAATAGAGAATCAATAGACTGGAGACAGTGACTAAGAAATTATAAAGATAGCAAAATTTGGTCACTATTGAACAAATTATTTTTATAAACCAAATCTTTAACATTTGTTAATATGTTTTACTTATTTCTTATACTAGCAAAATTACATGTATGAATGTTCAGCCTTAAAAGAAAATATGACATGATCTTGTAATTTTTAATTCCGTGGGTACATTAATGCCTTGGTTTCACCTTTGTTATTTTGCCTTACTACAAGAAAAATGACCTATACCTACGGACAAAAACTGTCACTATAAATAAAAAAATTCGTAGGTAAATGTATAATAGACTTTGTCCTACGGACGTTTCTTCTGTCAACATTGAGGAGGAATATAATGATGACTAATTGTCTATCACTATAGGTTTTACCTACTATGTATAGTGTGTAGGTAAAAGTCATTAACTTATACTTACATCTCCTAACTGTAGGTAAATGTCTTTAATATGTACCTATCATCTTCAACTGTAGGTAAATATGTTTAACATGAACACCTCTAATAAGAAGACAATTCTAGGGTGCCAATTTAAGAGCCTAACTAGAAAGGCTATGACCTGTTTGGTAACTAGGGATACACCTTGGCATTGGAATCTGCCCTTCTCAACCTTGCCTTGCTATAACATGAGTGTCCAAGTACTATTTTTCCTTAAATTATTACTAGCTGGAAGCTTATTAATCATCATATACGAACACAATTTGCATAGAATCAATATTAGAGAATCTCAAGCCAGAAGCATATCTTTTATTACATTAGAAAGCACAACTGTACAAGAGAAATAGAGAAAATCCTAGCTAATGAACACCATAATAAACTCTACTACCAGACACACTCTTCTCATAGTTATCATTAAAGGTATTTACATGGCCTCGCAAGCACATAAACACATTACTCCAATAATGCATCACACGGTACTCTTTTTGAAAATGGATCTTTTACTCTGTGCCTGCAAGGACTACTGACCCTTCCACCTGATAGTTCATCGCATCAAATAGACAAAATATATCATAATATATAAGTCTCAAAGTTCATAAATGGAGAGAGCCACACGACCAAAATAAGAAAACTAACCATGAATGCAGAAACAAATATTGAAATAAATAATACCACTTTTATGTGTAGTGGAGCTTTCCAATTTTTGTACCTAACACTCGATTTTCTTGTTAACCAAGGCCAAAAAGGCCACCTAAACGAGACTTGTCAACCACTTGAGAGCCTAACCGAACTTGCTTTGATTATAATTTTGCTCTTAGGAACTTACAATGTTATTACCTCGGTGAAATTTAGTTGCAACTGACAATCCTAGTTCAACTCTAACTTCTTAAGCTCCAAGATTACCTTCAAAAGTGATATGAAGATTTAAGTTTAAATTAGTCTAACCCATTCATTTTGGACACTACACTTTCCATTTAGTGAAATTTTCGTTGTATGTGTGGGCTTTTTATGAACTCCTATTCTATTGTCTCTTACCTCACATATTTCCTTTGTACCTAATGCAGTCTCAACTGACATTAACCTTATATTACTGTTGGGACTGATCACTGATTCTCTGTTCTAAACAGATGAAAATAATATTTTGCAAAGAGAACTGAGAGCAGCACCGGTAATTATATTTAAACTCATGTCATCTTGTTACCTTGAACAATGCACCCCAGATTTCCTCTTCCTTAGCAGGTACTGTAGTAATCTTATATATGCATTGCTTTTATCCTCCTCCATGATGTAAATCAAGTTCAATGAAACAATGTAACTATTTGTAATACTATTAATTAACAAATAATATTAAAATAAAAAATAAATATTTTTATTAAAAAGTTTCTTTGGGGTTAATTTAGAGGGGTAGTGTAGGCTTTCCAACTTTATAATATCACATATGTACATCTATTAAAGCTGGAATGCATGGGCCAGCCCAACCGTTTCAATGTTGGAATGCAAAGATGATGAAGCTTCACTTTAAAATTTTACTCGGGACCAACATGCTATATTTTGATGCATAAATTCACCCTTATAAAAGTATTCACTCTTGAACAAGAGAATATTAGGAACTACTCACTCTTTTTCATGATAAGCTACATAACTTCTCCTATATCAAGTATGTCACACTAATTTATTTTTAAGTTTTTTATTTCTCCCTATTGTTTAAATTTAGTCTATCTCAATTTAAATTTGAATTTTGAATTTTAAAATTTGATACATTATATCAATTTGATATACATACAGATCCTATGTATTTATTTAAATAATTTGTTGACAATGTAGTCACAGCTAAAAAATTACAGAGCTAGAAACTTCTAACTAAATGCTTAGGTGTAACATAAATTGGAAAATCAAAATTTTGATACTTACTAGGTATAGTTCAAAATCAGCAGCTGGCCCAATGTTTAATATGTTCAGAACCTCAGCTTTTGTCAGGCCATGCTGATTAACACTTGTCAAGAACTCATTGATGCTCTCTCTTGTTTGGACAGACACTATTACAATAATGGCCTTTTAAGTCGGTTATTTAAGATCTTTTACGGCGGTTTTAAACCGTCTTAGATGCCCGTGTTGTAATATCACAATGTATTTACAACGACGGTTTTTGAACAGTCGTTGAAAGTAACATTTTCTAAGACGGTTATCCAACAACCATCTTAGAATCTAATTAATACAAAGGCGGTTCTACGCGCTAAACCGGCGTAATATAGTGTTGTCAACATGCGAATTCTAAGACGGTTTTAAAAGAATCGTCGTAGTATGTCTTAGAAACTAAGACGGCTATTTTTACAACCGCCTTAGTTTCTAAAACATACTACAACGGTCTAAATTTATTGGAGGATTCACAAACAAACCAAATAAATCAACGGTCTAAATTCTCCTATATAGTTTCAAGAACTCATTGATGCTGTCTCTTGTTTGGACAGACACTATTACAATAATGGCCTTTTAAGTCGGTTATTTAAGATCTTTTACGGCGGTTTTAAACCGTCTTAGATGCCAGTGTGGTAATATCACAATGTATTTACAACGACGGTTTTTGAACAGTCGTTGAAAGTAACATTTTCTAAGACGGTTATCCAACAACCGTCTTAGAATCTAATTAATACAAAGGCGGTTCTACGCGCTAAACCGGCGTAATATAGTGTTGTCAACATGCGAATTCTAAGACGGTTTTAAAAGAATCGTCGTAGTATGTCTTAGAAACTAAGACGACTATTTTTACAACCGCCTTAGTTTCTAAAACATACTACAACGGTCTAAATTTATTGGAGGATTCACAAACAGACCAAATAAATCAACGGTCTAAATTCTCCTATATAGATTTGCAAAAAATTACATAATCAAATAAAGACCAGAAGGGATACTAACTCACTTCTCATTATCTTAAATATAAATAAAAAATGAAAATTTAAAGCAAAATGTCAACCTTGAATTAAAACTTAGAATGAGATTGTTATCAAAGATGGATGAGAGATAATATAGACAAAGGTAAAGTTTAGAAAAAATAAAATTCACAGACCCACCCAAACCAAACGTCCTTGCACAATTGATACAATAACACCATCTTCCAAACCTTAAAAAGTGGTGATCTATAGGACATACATGCAAAGCAAACAAACTTCCATAGTAAAGCATAAGTTGCATTGATTGTTTAATTGGTATCCCATCCATTCATATATAAATCATACTGTGAATTACTTAGTACCACAATGAAATAACATATTAAGGAAAGTACTATAGCCTCCAACTCTGTTTTTGCATGAAAATATGCAGATGTTGCAATTAACATGCCTTTCAATTATGCCAACAAATTAAATTAGCAAGCAAACACAAGGCACTCATTATGTGCAAGTGATGTAAATTTCCTTTAATTTTGAGTCTCAACTTCTCGATCCAGTTGCTGCTTCCAGGATGCTAGTAGAGCCTTATCCTATACCAGGAAATATATTATGAATAGCCTTATCTTATACAAGGAAATATACTATGAATACAGTATAAGGAGAGGAAAATACCCTACAAATATTCCCCTGTATATATCTGTGGCATGTGAATTGTAATTTTATTTGGGAAAAGCTCAGTCAAAGTTCTATTTTGTTTTCGGGCTTCCTTCCCCCCTGTCATGCAATCATCCAAAACTATCCTAAAAAGATTGAAGAGAGATAACATTTATTTCACTTAGATAGCTTGAAAGAAATAATATTAGGTTGAATGTAAGAAGCATATTGTAGATATACCATCCAAGAAGCTCAAATGACTACATATGCAAAAAAAAAGCCTCAGAACTATATATTTAATGTTTTATAATATAATTAAAATGGAATAATGTGTGCATATGCATATATATACTTTGGTGATATGGAATCATATGCCCATAGACATATGTAATTGCAGCCAAAAGACTGCACCAGAAATTGGATAAAATCAGTTCTAGCGGCTACAAAGAGAGAAAAGACACTTTCCATGGGGTGCATGGTGCTTGATGCTAATGCTTTTGCATCATGATCATGAGATAGAAGAGAATATGTTTCGTGTCCCTAGTAAAATCAGCTCGCAACAAGCACGCGCACTGACAACAATGTGTGATGTCATGCAGGTTATGCCCAGAGGTAAACGCAATGTGTGATTTTTTTTTCCCTTCTATTTTACAGCCTTACAAGAAGACTTCAAATAATTTTTTTTTAATGAAAGAATGTTAGAAACAGAATGCAGAAAGTGTCACTATCAAATGGATATAATTTGGTTGATTAAGTGGAGCTTATGAGTTATTATAAAAATTTTGATACATTTTTTTTAATTTTTTATGCATAAAAAGTGTAGCCAACATTTTTCACATTGTAAAATTTTTTTACTTTCAAAAAAAAAAAAAAAAAAAAATCTGTTTGCACACTATGCCATTGGGTTGGGTTATACAACCATGTAAAAAAACTCAATCAGATAAGTAAATATTTATTGCTTATTGCATCTTCCAAAAGCCATGAATGAACACCCAATGGAGAAATTTGAGAAATTCTGCAGAGAGAAAAAACACACAGCAGAGAGAGATAGAAAATGAAGTACCTGAACAACAAATTGTCTAGTTCCTCCTGCCGCAGCAGTAAATCTTTTTCTTGAGTGTTCCTGCGCCTCTCCTCATTAAGCTTCGTGATGGTTACCTCGGCCTGCAGAAATTATAACTATATTGATTGATTCCAACATTAAAGTTTTCTTTAAAGAAAAAATAGGTTAAAAGATGCAACTTTAGGAACTAACTCCAGGTACCATAAGGTGGGATAACATCTTCATATGCTACACCGACATGGCATAAGCAAATTACAACCTTTATTGCCAACTTATGGAACTAGAATCCAGGAAAAAAAATGCTAACGTGGCCTTTAACATCAATGATACTGAAGAGGATAGAGTTTGACAATATTCCTCTTTTTTTGGCTCTATGAGAACTAAAACAAAATGGTATTACCGTGGCCTTATTTCTTAAAATTAGTAACATGCTCAGTTAATCAGATATTAGATACCTTGAAAACAAACATTATAATTATTTTCTCCATCAATTCCCATTTAATATAGTTGAGTAATGACTTTCAGATATTTTGGCAGCAAAGTATAATCTAAATAACAAAGTTGAATTAGCATCTAACTTAAATATAATATTATGTTATAATTTTTATATTATAAATATTTAAACACACTATCAGATTTAAACACACTATCCTACAAATGTAAAAATAGAGACATTCCATTTCTCTATTTTTGAAAGACTAGTATGTATCATGTATTTTATAAGTGAAGTAGCATGTGACCAATAGGCGTATATATTTAATTATCTTTAATAAAAATTTTAATTTAAATTTTGTGGATAAAAAAACATAAGTGAAAGAAAAAAGAAACACATTAAAATAATCAGTTAAATTTTTCAATCAAAATTAATTAGCAACAAAATTAATCAATACTCCATGTCAATAACATAATAAATAAATAAATAATACCATAGTGTAGGTACCGAAAATAGGAACATGTGAAAGTTGAAATTTGGTGTCTTAACATTTAGACAATACCAAATAAACTACTTTAATTATTACTACGTTATTTAATAACTACTTATTAAATAATTTTATTGTAAAAGCTACAATTTGATTATATATATAATCAAAATTGTTATATTATTCTAAACAAACTAGTTGTAAGCTTGTATAGTGTGCATAAAGATATAGATAAAGGGAAAACATACCTTTAATGCTAAATAGTATGATGAAATGGTACCACGTACATTTCCTGTAACAACTGTTAAAGTATCCTTGATACTATCTTTTGAGTATAGAGATAATAACGACAAGCTCTTATCAGCCCAATGCATGAAATAATTTATAATTAGGCAGTTTATTTAATATCACCCGTGATATATAGCTGGTTAATAATTTTACTGCTACCAGTGATTTCTTTACTAGAAGACTATTAAGCTTCATAGATTAATAAAGGTTTTGAATGAAAAATAAAAGGCCATAAGCTGAATTAATCTGTTCATTCTTAGAAAACAAAAAAAGGTACATGAACCTTACAATTCCACCATTTGTGTTTCTTCCCCCCTTCCAATCCTACATTGGATCTCATGACAACCTTGAGACATCTTACATGACATTCGCACCATGTTTCAAAATATAATGCTTCAGCTGGAATAGCCATAAAATGTGATAATACCAAAGATTCCATATAATTACTAGAATAGCCATTTGAAGATCCCTCGTCAGGATACTTCGAATTCAAAGTGGAAAATCTCACATTTTCCATATCAGCTCGTGGCTTTCTCCAAAACCCTTCCATCTCACTTCTCTCTCATTCGGCCAATTAGAGAATTTGGACCCATTCTCACAACCAATTTGAGACTTGGGAGGTTTCTCCTGTTCTCTTCCTATTGTTTTACCCAGTTCATCTTTATTCCTGCCAACATCAACATCATCGTCAATTACCCCTTTCTCACCAGTATCCTCTGGTTGGTTCTGAAACACCCCGCCATGTTATCTACTTTAGCATCAACATCTGAAGCGTTACTGCGATCAACTAAGCCTTTCTCCTAAGAACTTTCTAATTTACCAGAATCTCCTCCAAGTCCAACCTTCCCCTCATCCGACAAGCTACCACTCACATAACCTTTATGCTTCGCTGCAAATTAAAAGCAAATGGAAACTAAAATTAGAAACTAAAACAATGCAACAAGATCAAGAGAAGAAAAGAGGGTACCTCGAAGAATGGCACCACAGCCACCACATTGATAGACAGAGTAATCAGCGAGTTCGAGAAGAAGATTTTGACACTTT
Source organism: Glycine max (assembly GCF_000004515.6). Lineage (NCBI taxonomy): Eukaryota > Viridiplantae > Streptophyta > Magnoliopsida > Fabales > Fabaceae > Glycine > Glycine max. Next base: position 451,299 of record NW_024464702.1, read on the forward strand.
GGGCAACGCACCAATCACAACTTGTTGGTTGAGTCCGACATGAAGAAACATTCGTTTGAAGGGAAAGGAGAGGAAAGGAAAGGGAGCGGCGGAGGCGGAGGCGAAGGAGGAAAGGAGCTTGGGGGGGAGAGGGAGGAAGAAGGAAGGGAGCTTGTGAAATAACTACTATCTTCCATTCAATTCCATAAATTATCACGAAATTCATCTCTCTCTATTCCTTTTAATACATGTTAAAATCAAAAGATAAAGATTAAACCAGCCTATAAGATTTAAAAGATAAATTCACTAGAAATTACCCTTACCTTTCGTTAAGTTATCATGTATTAGTCATGAGAGTGAACACTAAATAAAAACGATTGCAATATAAATATATACATGAAGAGCTGGGCTAGTACAAAAAAAAGTACCTCCATTGAGCCATAAGAGAACGGGTTTTTGTTCTGGTTTGTGAGTGGCCTCGAAAAACCAATAGAACAGTGCTCTTCCTTGAGTTTCATTGACAGTGATATAACCACCATATTCTTGAACTTCACCGGAGGCTGCGCAGGTAATCCATGCACTCTATCAACTTCTTGCTCTGCCAGTATCTCCTGGCTAAGGTAACTAGCTACTAAAGGCTTTGCCACACCTAACGCTTCTATGGTCAAACAAACAAAAAGCAGAAGATGAAGATTGAGAAAAACTGAACACAAAGCCATAATTGATATATATCTCCGGTGTAGGTGTGTTTGTGTAGGTGTGCGATATATATCCACGCATTGAATTGGCTAACGACAAAACCAAATACGCCAAATACAGTGATTCAAAAAGCATTCAAATGCCTAAGCTGCGTCGTATTACAGTAAGTTGCAGATGTGATCATTACAATGCAGCAACATTAATATAGAGTTGCATGCTAAAAGAATCAAAATCAAAATCTGGTATATTTGCTCAGAAAAATTTCTAGCCTTGTAGGAGAATTTGTAGAAGATAGGAATGAGAAAACCCTAAGGTTTATACTGTAATTAATAACACAAGAGTCTCAAGATAGAGAATGAAGCTTCATTGTAAGAACTGTGGAAAGCACCTGTAGCAGATGACGAGAGTGATGAGCAAAATGACAGCGACAACGACGAAGTCTATTTCGTTGAAGCCTTTGGGAAGAGACGGCACCGTGAGGCGCCATTTGGCGGAGGAGATTCCGATCTCTAGCGACAGTGGCATTGGAAAGCATGCACCAAAGGTGACGCGGAGGTAGCTGAAGTCGCCGCCGGCGACGGGCATGTCGACTACAAACTTGGTGTAGCAGAAGGCGGAGTGGAGGGCGCAGAAGCCGGCAATGGCAATTTAAATAAGAGTAAATACCAAATTCAAATTAAATAGTAGTAGTATCTTAAAATTTCATTAATTTATCTACACTATTCATCCATTTGTAAGCAAAAATATTTTTTATTTTACCTACAATTTAGCTGTAGGTATAAGTTTTTATAAGGTTTTACCTACACTACATAGTTATAGGCAATTTGTTTTTATATTTTTCCAATATTTACCTATACTAAAAACTGCAATTATAAGTCTTTGAATTTAACCTACATTAAACAATGGTAGGTAATAAAGTATTTTTAAAGTTTACCTACACTAATTCATGTTTGTAGGTATAAGGCATTTTTCTTGTAGTGCCTATGGTGGTTCAAGGAATGTGTGCAACACTTTTCTCACTAAATATTTATTATTTATATTGAAATTCGGGTGAGACACTACAGATAAGTGTTTGTTTGAGTATGTATTACATTGTTTCAAACATGGATCAGTAATTTTTAACCAAATTTAGGCCATTATTTGGAACCTATGGTTGTGTTTAGGGTCTTATCGGAAAACTGTATTTATTAAAAAAGGCAAATATACTTTAAGTATAACATGCTACCAAGTTGACTCATCTTCCAAAAGTAAAGAACACAGTATAAGAAGATTTTTATTCTTCTACCAAATTAAAAAATTTATTTCTTATTATATCGCAAATTACATTTCCTTCCTTTTTTTTTCCTTCCAAACGTTTACCTTAAACTCAAAAAAATTAAAGTAGGAGATTTTTCTTAATTATTATATTTATTATCCTTTAGGAAAAAAATATAAAGTGATGTCTCTTTTGTTGAATTTGTACCTATTTGGCTAAAATTTGTAGCTTTCACCTTGACATGGCAAAGGTTAGAGCAATTATAGAATCCTAGGAAAAAGAGTGTGCCACATACTAGTAATTCAATGATTAACACTGAAGATCTTTTAACCATATACATATACTTTACTAATTAATGGTCTCAATTGTGATTTCTTTACTATCTGAATTTTTCTAGGTATATTTATAAGCCGATTTACTCCAATAAATATTCGGAAAAATTGAAATCCATGTTCATCGATTCATCACTTTTTTCTATAATTTAATTCCCACTATTTTAAATGTATAATTTTTTATCATAAAAATTTAACATCAAAATGCTCATTTTGGATATGATATGGTCATGAGGAAAAGGATTTTTTTATTTTTCATAACATGGTATACATATATATTTACAAAATGTTGGCCTTTTCTTTTGGAAGATGCACTATTAGAACAGTTGAGGCAAAGGTTGTTGCTAGTTCAATTAGACAGAGAAAAGTGTGCTTTCTTATGTGTTTACTGTAGCATATATAATTGTCAAGTATTTTTTGTAGCCTCAGCCTATCATATTAGAACTAGTGTGAATCTCATAAATGTTGGTTAAAATGAAACTATGTTTAAGTCTGTTTGGAAGAGCAGCTCTCCGAATAAAGTCTTGGCTTTTTCGTGGAAACTTTTACATGATCGTTTGGCAACTAAAGAAAACCATGATTATGAAGGGTCAAGACATTTATAGTAGACAAGATGAGGTTGCTACTTCACCTTCCTCTAGTGAAAGTGAAGAAGCAAAAGGGGAAGAATCTAGTGAAGAAATTGACTCCCAAGAAGAAAGGGACCTTTTAATGGTCAGAAGGCTTCTAGGAGGCCAATCTTGTCACTTGGTAAATCGGATTGATGCTATTAAACTTCACTTGTATTGTTGCTCTATTTTTTTTTCTTCATTCCCGTTTTTGTGTGTTTTCGCATTCCTTTATAGTCGCATACAAACTATTCAAAAAAATTTCCCCATTTCTATTTACAAGCGAATGTACATAGGAATGATATTGAATCATATTTCTGAGTTCGACCTAAGTTAATCCCATGCTGCGAAATTTCCAAGTTTTACTTGCTTTTGAACGATTCAAAAGTCATTTTCAATTAATTTTTTTTATCGACATCAATCGAGACTATTTTTGATCGGATGTCAGTTGGGGCAATTTCTTGGCAAACGTCGGCTTGGACTTTTTTGGACGACATAGGCAGGTGATATTTTTTTGCTTGACATCGGTTAAAAAGTAGCACCTACTAATGTTGATGAGAAAAAGCTTGGCCTACGTCAGTTGAACAAACCCTCAGCTGCCATAAATAGAAAACAAACTTTGTCGATGTCAGCCTAAAAATAACAATGACTAACGTTGATCGAAAACCTAGCCTATTTGAACAAAAAAAATATCCATAAAACGACTTTGGCAAAAATCCTAGCTTGATGTCAACCAAAAAACCTAGCATATGTCAACCATAAAATGGCATTGGCATCGACCAAAAATAGCCTTGACCATTGTCGACCGAAAAACATCATCAACTGATAAGTTCTATCCTATTTTATTGTGTACTTTTTTACTCTTAATGTTTTTTGTGGCCAGTCCAACCATTTGAATGATGTGAGAATAGACCGTGATTAGAAAGTCATGATTTTATATGGAATTGAAATTGGATGGTTGATGTGTTATGACCTAGGGATTTGTTTTAATATATTAATTTTATAAGAGGCTTGCTTTATATGTATCAAGATTTTATGATTTATCTTTCTATGGATATGTGGTAAGTTGTAAAATTCAGAATATTTTTCCAACAAATTGGGGACAAGAAGAAATGATGTCTCCAACTTGCCTAGAGGTCAACTCCAACTTGTTCAAACTCATTCAAGTATGGGTTGGCTCACGGGTGTTAATTTTTAAACCCATGAACCAAACCCATAGACCTATTGATGTGACGTGTCTTTAAAATTACTATTTTTGTTTATATGTTTACATATTTTTTATATTTAAAAGTTCAAATATTAGTGATAAAACATTCACTAACTTGTTCAGACTTCAAAGTCTTTCATGAGTTACTAAGTTCCCATTCTCTCTCTCACTCTCTACACTTAGCATCAGATTAAGGTTTCCAATTCTTTCTATTGCCCTCCACACATTGACTATAGGACATCCCCTCCATAACGTATTTCGATTTCTTTGAATGTCATTGTTGACTTATTGAGATTAAGTACTTAATTGTTAAGCAATATCACCATAACACTTTCATGATGCGCCAGCTAAATGACTAGCTTCAAGGTGATTTTTCATAATTTGTATTTTGTCCTTATTTAAAACTTCAGTTTAAAAAGTTTAAAAGAAATTTAGATGTTCAGAACCAATTCACTAAATCTAAATCAATTTGTTTGTGACCAAGTTGTTTAGAGTTGGGTTTCATAAAAAAGTAACATGAATCCAACCTACCTTCTCAAGGAGGAAGCTACAGGATTGAGCGAGCTATATAGGTACAAATTCAATAAAAGGGACAATATTTTTTTTGTGTGTGTGCGCATGTGAAGGGTAAAAAAAGTTGCCCAAATCAATGTTATCTTTTTTAGTTTTAAGTAATGGTTTCAAAGATAAAAAATTGAAGGAAAAGAAATTTTGAATTCCATAAGAACTAATTTTTTATTTGGTATAGATAAAAGATCTTCCTATACTATGTACTATTTAATTACTACTTGGTCACCCTTTTACTACTTGGTCCAAACTTGGGTGTCTTAGCAACCATAGCCTAGGCTGATTACCAATGAAGAACCTATGCTATTTAGGTGGAACAAGCTTAATCAATTGAAAATTGACGGTGTGAGATTTTCCCAGGACTCTACTAGGGGCAATTTTCCTTGGCACCCTTAATCATGTTCAATTTGTTGGTAAGTTTAGGTCTTTTAGTCCAAAAAAGGAAACTTGGTTACCATGTGAGAGTAATTTGGATAAATGAAAATAGTTTTGGTTGTTATATGCATGAGTATTTCGATGCTTGTTTGCAACAATGTATTATAAAAAAGTACCTACCACATAGAGAGTGGCTATGCAATTTGGAATGCATCAAGAAGTTTCAGATTGTGTGATTGCATTCTCTGACACCAAAGCTATTGCATTTAAACTCATGTCATCTCGTTGCCTTGAAGAATGCACCCCAGATATGCTCTTCCTCGGCAGGTACTGTAGTAGAAACATCCTGTGCAATTTACAGAATAAAAATGTCAATAGTGAAGGAATACTTACAATCATGGGGAACAAAAAGAAACAGAACATAGACAACGTCAATGTAAAAATCCTCATATTATGAATTATCATCGCCTTGAAGGGGAGGGAAAGAAAGCAAGTGACTTGCCACAAAAACCTTTAAGCAATATAATTTACTTTACTTGTGATATGCTGGAACAAACAGAACATTGAATACAAACAACCAATAGCAGGGGAAGATATAATTTACTTTACTTGTTTGGTGAACAATATATAAAATTTGGTCAAGTGAGACAGCAATATAAATACTAAGTACCAACTAATACAATATCTATGCCTTTTTATATAGCTTTGCATTAAAAAAAGTAATAGAAAATAATATGTATATATACTAGGAGTATATTTTATTATTATTATTAAATCATAAATTATGATAAATATTAATTTTTTAATTTTAATAATAGATATTTTTAATAGGAAATAATAAATATTTTAAAAGCTATATAAAAAGGGATTTTTAATTAATTGACAACTTAAAAAGAAGTGTAGGTTAAATTTATATATGCATTGCTTTTATCCTCCTCCATGATGTAAATCAAGTTCAATGAAACAATGCAACTATTTGTAATACTATTAATTAACAAATAATATTAAAATAAAAATAAATATTTTTATCAAAAAGTTACTTTGGGGTAGATTTAGAGGGGTAGGGAAGGCTTTCCAACTTTATAATATCACACATGTACATCTATTAAAGCTGGAATGCATGGGCCATCCCAACCGTTTCAATGTTGGAATGCAAAGATGATGAAGCTTCACTTTAAAATTTTACTCGGGACCAAGATTTTATATTTTGATGCATAAATTCACCCTTATAAAAGTATTGACTCTTGAACAAGAGAATATTAGGAACTACTCACTCTTTTTCATGATAAGCTACATAACTTCTCCTATCTCAAGTATGCCACACTAATTTATTTTTAAGTTTTTTATTTCTCCCTATTGTTTAAATTTAGTCTATCTCAATTTAAATTTGAATTTTGAATTTTAAAATTTGATACATTATATCAATTTGATAGACATACAGATCATATGTATTTATTTAAATAATTTGTTGACAATGTGGTCACAGCTAAAAAATAGTAGAGCTAAAAACTTCTAACTAAATGCATAGGTGTAACATAAATTGGAAAATCAAAATTTTGATACTTATTGGGTATAGTTCAAAATCAGCAACTGGCCCAATGTTTAATATGTTCAGAGCCTCAGCTTTTGCCAGGTCATACTGTTTATTACTTGCCAATAACTCGTTGATGCTCTCTCTTGTTGAACAGAGGGACCACTCTCAACAAT